>NW_024044459.1:1836982-2138500 GCF_014851395.1 Micropterus salmoides | reverse complement strand
TTTAAATGTCAGGGATTATCATTGGAAAGCTCATGAAACTACCCATGAACCATTTATTTTAATTAACAAATTATATTCCTCAGAAATGTCTAGCCCATCTGAGAGATTGTCCTGAAAACAGTGCAGATAAAAACAATGTGTTTTAAGGTATGACATGACAGTAAGAATCACTCACAGCTTTAGGCCACATATGGACGTCCTGTTTTGCTCACTTACTGTCTGTCTGCCAATTCCAAAGGCCTCTAAACAATTTCAAGCAGCTAACCCATGTGGCTCATCTCTGCCGTCTGTAGACGTAAGATGACGTTCCATGCCAACAGCACACAGGACGTTATGTAAGTCTGTCTGAATAATGAAGGGTGGGGTGAGGACAAACACAAACCCAGATGGCTGTCACCAGTTTTCTGCTCAGTGACAGCTTCTGCTACATGAGGGATGAGCTGTTATTAACCTATCAACATTTTCTATTATTCATTTAGTCTAAAGCTATAAAAAAAGGCTAATTATTATGATTTCCCAAAGTAAAATCTTTAAATTGCTTATTTTGTCTAACAGAGAAACATTTTGTTGATCGATTTGTCATCCGACGGAAAAGTCATCAGCAATTATGTGCAAGACAATTCATTATTTATGTAATGTCACTTATGTTCCAAAGTGAATTTGTTCTATGGGATATTCTCTCTGTGTTTCCCTGGATAGAGTTTACTTGAAGAGCTGCAGTGGAGGGATAGTTACACAGAAATGGAATTTGATACTAAAAATACTTCCTTTGGAATGTACACACTTGAATATCGCTGAACTTTAAACCAACAACTAGAATGAGGAAATAATATCTCCTTTAATGTAGGCTGTATTTGGTCAAGAGGGTATTATTGTAAGACATTCTTGCTGGTTGTACACAACAAGCATTTTGAAGATGTCACCTTAGCTTAGGAACTGGTGATGGTCATTTCTCACATTGAGAAAATATTGGTCAGATGAATCCATATTAAAAATGATGTTAATTGCAGCCCGAATTTAATGCCTAAAGGCATAAAAGCAATAAATTAGTTTGCAGGTTACAGTTTGATGATCAAACCTATAAATGGACTCATGACAGTAATTTACTTTGGATTAATTGAATAATTCGACAAGTGAAGCCCACAGTTTTATATAGGCTAGTGCATGATGCTGTCTACTAATAGGCCTACGTGAAAAATCTAAATCACTTTTCACCTTTGATGAGTCTCCTTTTAAATGTGGAAGTGACTGATGCTGACGTGTGACAAATTACACTGTCAAAATATCAACCCCGACACGTGATTTGATGATTTGGTGACTTGTTAAATGACTTGTTGGTGTTATTTAAGTAGGCTAGTTTATATAAATTTGATCTGATGCAAACGGCTATTGGAAACTGCATTACCTTCAGTATCAGCTATGTTTTGGAGGATGTCGTCAGTGTCCAAGGGATCCTCCTTAGAAAAAGGATATGGTTTAATGGTGAAGTCAGCCATCAGATGATAGACTCCCTCCAAAGTGAAGTAACAGTTCCGCTCCTCCTTGTCGTCTTCGTAGACCAGCAGCGCCTTCTTCCAGGCGAAGTGCTCAAACATCGCGGTGAAGGTCTCTGCCATCTTCACGTAGGACGGGGCAATGCGAGTCAAGTGGGAGAATTCTGTGTTCTTATTGCTGAAGCCGGTGGCCAGGGCACCTGCTGTGATCACCGGGATGTTCCAGTGGGACGCCAGCCTCACCACCGCCGCCGCCTCGTACTCGCACACTGGACCCAGTATTAGATCCGGCTTTCTCCCACACGACCTGTCCACTAACTTAAACAGAGCATCATAGACACAGTCAGAGTTTTCAAACTGGATGTTGAAGCGGAACCCTGAGGACTGTCCTCCATCTGTCTTCAGCCTCTGTTGAGCGTAACGGATCGCTGGTGAGACTCTTGTATATGAAAAAAGGTAGGAGTTATTCTGTGGCAAAAATACCAAAACATCTATGTCCTCGGTAATGGTGTTTGTCATAACTGGGTTCGGGACCATCAGAAAGTACACACACAGTGCGCTGAAATACAGCATGATGCCACTTCAGATGAATGCCAAAGTCGCCTTTTGGAGAGATGTTCTTCAAATGTTTCTTTACCCAAGTTGGCTCCACTTGGCAGTGTACATATAGCTGCAAAAAAATCCTCCGCTGTGAGTAAATGGCTTAAATGGTAAATAACTGTAGGCTATGTCTTACGAAGTAAGAAGCGTATCTGTGTTTAATTCTGCACTGAGAGTTCCCCCGAAGGCACCTGAACCTGCTCAAAATATTCTCTCAACAGTTGCTCCTGCTAGGTTCGGCGAGTCTCCCAGCTCTGCCAGCAGCCACCACACACACTGGCTCCGGCCTGGAGTTTTGAAGCATCTTTTCAGGATTATTCCTGCGTCATCGGAGCGCTGCCCACCTCCTTCTTAAAGCTACACTGCTGTCGGGTTCACAATGAGCCACTTCAACATGGCACCAGTTAATATGTGGGAATTTCGGTTCTGCAGGACTGAAAAAACTAACAAAATACACAACTTTATTTCGTGTTTTTCTAAGATGCATTTATTCTTGATGCACATATAAGAGCTGGTTAGAACATTCTAACTCCAAGTAATGCCAAAGTGTTCAACCAAATAGATGATGTAGCCTATTTAGGTCATAATGACTGCTGAGGTAAGTTGTTTCACATCAGGTTATATATTTTCCTCCATAGGTGTCATTTACACTGGGGACGCTGTGGACATGTACCCACCACTTCTTGAAATGTCTGATTTTGCCCCAACATTTACAACAATAGCTTGCAACAAGAAATGTTTCTTAACAAATGAAAATGCGTTGAGAAATGTTTATTTGCACAATACGAAAACATGCAATGCAATTTAAATATAGACTCAACTAATACTACTAATTATTGCATTCTATTTCAATATATTTTTAGATTTTGAATTGTCACCTGCCACCTGAATTTCATGTTTCCCTTTATATGAATAAAGACATTTCCACCATAAATCAGAGCAGAAAATTTCTCCAGCATGCAGGATATTGCTTAATGCTCAAACTATTCTGTTTTGTGACAGAAATAACATCCACATAGAAGTTCTCAGTCAACACATGCTTAGTAAACCCCCTCTGCTGTCCACCTGCATGCTCAGTGTTCCGTGCACTTGTGCTTTTAAACAATGTTTATATCTGTAACGTTGTTCTTCATTTCCATATTTATATATTTCCACATTTATTTATGTTGACTGTATGTTTGTCTACGTGTAGCACCTTATCACCACAGCAAATTTCTCATATGTGCAAAACACTACTAGGTAATAAAGCTCCTTCTGATTCTGATTCTTTTAAAAAAGGTCTAAACACACTGCTTCTACATGTAAGAGGTAGATCCAGCCATATTTTGATGACACAATGATTGTTTCCTTACTCCAAAATTGTCTTTCACTGTTGATATTTTGAAACTCCCCAGGGCACATTTGTTTACACGTTTTACAGCGTACCTGTAAACAGTTCATGTTGTTATACAGTTTGATCTGTCTCAGCTTTCCTGAGCTCAATTGTGTATTCCACCCATCTCTCTGGTTCCCCTCTGATCACTGTGTATAATGTGAAAGGGGTCACTAGTAACGAAGAATTAGCACCAACTCTTCAGTTCTTCTCAGCTCTTTAGCCTCCTATAACTCAAAGTTCTAGCTTCCAGCAGCAGCAGACAGCTTCAGTAAATCAGCTCTGATAAACCCATTGTAAACTGTCCAGCACCAATCTGCACACAGACACAGTCAGAGACTAGCTGGTGAACCCTAGTGCAGTTACCAGCTATAGAGCCAGATCTCTTTCTCAGAAGTTGTTGGAGACTAACCCAGAGCTAAAAGGAGAGTGAATATTAGACTGAATGAATGGTAATATTGCACCATGTCTGCTGGATGTGTGCCAAAAAAAGTCTAGAAGTGTTTTTGTGTAATTTTAGATGGGAACTACTTTGTAAATTGTTGTTGGGTAGTTTTTCATCCATAACAAGCATTGTATTTTATAGGTTATTATCTCTTATTGGTTTTATGTGTGTTTTATTGTCTTTGCACTTGTGAAAGCCGTTTATAGCATGGCTTATGAAAAGTACTTCATAAATAAAAATTATTATATTGTTTAGTGTGTAAAATCTGAATCTTCCACTAGCTACAGCTGTAAAATAAATATGTTGTAAGTAAAACACAGAGAACATTCAGGGTGAGCATGTCGGAACTGTGCTCATGTACAGTACTTTTTTTGTATGTAGTAAATTTGTATGTTCTCACTTTATGGGGAATCATGTTAAGATGAGGTTTTTGGAGAACACAAAACACAGCATTGTTTCCATACAGCACAGAGTCTTACAGAGTGACTGACTGCAATTCCAGATTGACAAAATTACCCAAACCTCTGCTCAACTAACAACCTTGCATTTATCGTGGCTCATTAACATGTGTCACCTACCAAGTCTCTCAGAAGACACATTTTGTTTGCTGGCAAGTGGAGTGGAATTTGCTGACGTACATGCCAATGTTTTCCACAGCTCTCATTACACTTAAAATCATTAAATCATTACATGAAAAGGTAAAGTATTATACTGACTGTGAAGCACAATTCTGTGCTATCTTTATCTGAAATGTCCAAATTATACCAATGAGCACAACTTATTATTCAGCAATTATGGTCATTAAGCTGAACTCAACACATTGTAATGTAATGACAACTTTTACCTGTGGATTTGGCTTAGTTTGAAGGAACTCAGTCTGATTATTGCTAGAATTTTCCAGGATATAAGATGACATCCTGCTGCAGATTCCTGAACTGTAGGTTCTGCTCTGCTTGAGTACTTTAAAATCCTCTGTGCAGACTGGTGTTTTTCTGGCCTTTGTCGTGTTCATCATGTGAAAAGGTTTTTGAGGGGGAGAACCACAAGCAACATAACCAATAACCAGTTTTTGTAGAATTTATCTCACCAGTGTGTAAGACTGTGTTGTAGTGTGTGTTTTTGAGGGCTTGTGTGTTATGTCTGAGGGCAAGGTTTGAATGGTTTTGAGTGGAGAGCTTCATTTTGACCTGAAAATAGAATGTTTGGGGAATTGGGTGAGAAGTTTTGGATTTGTGTTCAGAGTTTTCAGAAAAAGAGACATAATTTCAAGAAATGTGTTTAAGCAATCAAGAAAAACTGTAATTCAACAGCCTACAGGGGCAGGGCTGTAACAAGATTTTTGAAATGAGTGATGTCCAGTTTATTTGTGTTTTTAATTTAGTTTATTTACTGTAATTCATACCAAAAAAATACACGTAAACACAAACAAAAGTTATACACTAGTCACACAAACTAATGCTCTAAGGAAATGCATACAGAGAGACCTGTTGGCAAAAAATACTTCTATTAAAGCTAAATTATGCTCTCTTCTTGTGTGTGTGTGTGTGTGTGTCCGTGTGCAGTGAAGGCTTAACCCACACAGTGGACTCACTAACTACAGGCTGTTCATGGTCTTTCTCTCCACTGCTTGGCTCACTAAAATTGCATAAAATAAAAGATATAGACACACAAGCTATTATCAGGTAGTGCGAACAGGGAGATCTTGGTATAGGGGAGACCGGGTATGGTTGTAACATGGTGGGAGTTGTAAGAGTTGTTAGGGATAAGATTTATTATTTATGTGATCATTTCAGTATTTACCTACTTCCTCCCCGATCAGGCATGGTGGTTATCAAGTCTGGAAACAGGCACATTCAGAATATATCGAGAGATTTTGAGGTCAGAAAGTAATATTTTTGACCAAGACTATATTTTATTTAGTACATGTACTATTGCAGATAGAATTGTTTTATTAATGTTTTCTCAGGAAACGTGGTTTTCCTTTCTAATTTCAAACCACTATGCTAATACAGTTAGCTAAACATTGGTTAACAGGGGTGGGGTGGGTTTTAACACTTTAAAAAGTGTCACAACCATCCTCTATAAATACAACTAGGGACTTTCTTGATTTTAATATTTTACAGAGTGCCCTATGCAGTCTGGGCCCACCAAGCCTGAACTTAAGGGTTACCAGAATCCATTTGTCAGCACTGTGACCAGTACTCCCCTTTCATTTATAGTTCACATGTTGGTGTGTGTATCGGCACTCGATCTTTTCCATACTCCGTCTCTGCCGGTGGAGAGGGCAGAGAAGTGTACGGGCAGCTTTTGAAGTGCTGGAGCGCAAGAAAAAGTCCCGGTACGCCAAAGAGTAAAATATAGAAGTGCTGGTATTGCATACTGTTGAGTACCAGCCCACTTCACTTCAATATCACTACCTGTTTTTTAAGCATATTATAGTGTGGCATCTATTTTTGTTTCTTTTGTCTTATTGAATTTGTCTCAAATTGACAAAACGATCGCCAAAAGCTCTACAAACAGTGGTGCTCTCAGTTATTGCGTACACAAGGTTTTCATGTGTTTTCATAAATTTTTCAAGTTGAAATGAGGGTAAAGATGGAATTATCAGCTGCGCCCGCATGGTCCCAGAGCCTTCATTTAAGTTGATCGTGTTCAATGGTTTTTATTCGAATTATTTTATTGATAGGCTTCAGCCTATATAATTACGGAGGTCCGGACGTCGGTGACCTCATAGCTGGTTACAGCCATGCAGATGGGCTACATCTCAAAAACTGGCCCATTATTTAATTAAGATCTTCTCCCTAAAATCACCGAGCTTGCAGGGCTCGCTGTATCAACTATTGTATTATTTATTGCTATTGTGTTAAGAATAACTTCATTTCAGCTGCAATCCCCATGGAACAAGTCAGGATGTAAAAATATTTTATCAAGTGGTATGCTATGTAGCCTACTTCTCATCACATAAATTACTAATCATTTATGCAGCACATCTGGACACACCAACGGTCACTGGACAGAACTCACTGCCACTGACAATTACCTACTCGTCCTCTAGCTCCACCTGCTGGCATGTAAAAGCCATCCACTCCTTGTGCAGTTCCAAAGACTTTTGATATTCCTGTAACCATAATGCATGGACATGTCATCCTTACTACTTTCACTTTCAAGAACGACTTTTGTTTTAATGATTTTATTTTGTCTGCAAATCTAGATTTTATGGTTTTAAATGAATCCTGGTTGCAAAATATTGAAAATAGCCATCTGGCTGAACTGTGTCCTCCTCAATCGACCACTGACTCTAGTGGTGGTGGCCTAGTGAGTGTGCATAGGAAAAACTTTAAATGTCACCATGTACACCCTGATGAATTTACCTCCTTCAAAGTTCTCACTAAACTTGGTGGCTTGCAACCAACCATATTTGCTATCATTTATCGCCCCCCAATACCGCCTGGAGAAACTTCCTGAACTTTTATCTACTCTTGTTTTAAATGATGACAGTTATTCTTTGTTGTGATTTTAATATTCATGTTGACACCTCACCAATATTCACGTAACTAAATATTGCCACTTCTTTTAACTTTAAACATATCTATGGGCAGATAACCGTGGTCATACATTGGACTTGGTTTTTAACCTGGGTGTTGACTTTTCCTCTGTGGAATTACTGGATATGACTATATCTGACCACAACCGTGAACTGTGACTCACCTGTTACTCATACTGCCTCACCAAGCTCTTTGTGTACTCGCATACGTAATGAACAAAGTGTTTTAAAGTTTTTTACATTGTTTCAGAGTCAAAGCCAACCTATATCTTTCAGATTTGCTTGTCCTCATTAAATTTTATTGCACCTCTAAAGATTAAACCTGAGTCTACAACTAGTAAGCAGCCCTGGATAAACAGTCCTGATTTGAATGGGCGACCTCGGGGATGGGAGGCGGACACGCTAAAGAGGGAGGCTAAAACCCATGGGCACTAGTGTTAAGGTGTCGGAAGTGACGTTTACTCGGCCTCACTGGCTTCCGTCACACCTCAGAGGTCAGTCTTGGGACTCATTATATTTTCCTTGTATATGCTTCCTCTTGGACACATAATCCAGAAACATGGTGTTTCTTTTCATGTTTACGCTGATGACACACAGATGTAGGCCTACCTGCCCATAAAAATCCACAGACCCTGGAATGCTGAGTTCACTTACCGACTGTCTCTGTGATGTCAAAAATTGGATGTCGAATAATTTCCTCAGGCTGAACTCAGACAAAACAGAGATCCTGGTCATTGGGTCACAGCAAATGGCAAAGCAAATACTGCCATCTGCTGGTTCCCTGGTGAATCATATCGGGCCTGTTGTTAACAATCTTGGTGGCTGGTTTAACAGCAATTTCAGTTTTGAACAGCACACCACAAAGCTTGTGCAATCATGTTTTACCATCTTAGAGAAATATATCTAAAATACGATCAATTACCTTTTAAGAACACTGACACAATCTTACACGCCATGTTTTAGAATAGACTTTATAGACCAGCATGTATCTTGAGATCCTCAGGCAGAGGTCTTTTTTCTGTTCCAGAGTCTTGACTGAAAACTAAAGGGGACAGAGCGTTTGCTGTCAGGGCCCCGAGGCTCTGGAACAGCCTGCCTGAGGAAATCAGGTCAGCTGAGTCAGTGAACTCTTTTAAGTCCCTTCTAAAAAAATACTTTTAAAGAGTGCTTTCCTGATTTTAGTTGGTTTTATTTATTTATTTATTTGTTATATTTTTCTTTTACCTGTATTTTAATTTCTTATTCCTGCTTTTACTGTGTATCTTGTTATTTGTTTGTGTTTTATTGTTTTTGCTCTTATGAAAGCACTTTACAACATAGTTTTGACAAGTGCTCTATAAATAAAGATTGCTATTGTATATTATCATCAATAACACTGGTTACAGATGTGGTGTGTAGCCCACGTATACAGGGGTAACCTCGAGTTAACCACGAAGATAACCTGCTTGGAGCAGTTTAGAGATGCAGTGTAAATTTCCATGACAGCAGACCTCTGGTTAAACCTATCCACCTTTTGTAGGTACACAAAGTTAACTTACTCCTGAAGTTGGATAAGCCAGTTACCTCGCTTCGTAGTACAGGCCACAGAACAAACACAGACAGACTCAAAACAAGAATTAAAGCTGCAAGCAGCGTTGGGCGGGCCCTCGCACTTGTAAGCGCGTCCGCGTGTGAGCCGGCCGAGTTGCTATTCTGGAGCTCTGCCGGTGCGGCTGTGAATTTGCTACGCGGTTATGACGCCGCATGAAGGTGTTATATGTCACTTCCTGTGTCCCCTATGTGGAGCTACATAGCACTTGCCGCTATGAATATAAATCGGTATTGACGTGTAGATGTCTGCGGGGTGGGAGAGTTATCAAGCACGTAAAGTTTGTTTCAGATGTGAGCATGTACACTGAACAATAATGTACCCAAACAATAAAATAAATTCCTTTTATATTTCCCTGCCTTGTTGTTTATGTGTACATACAGAGGAAGAATGTGAGAACAGCACACATTTCATCGTTACTGTGTGTAGAGCATGGGAGAACAGTGGATACTTTTAATACAGCCCACACCCCTAATACTGTGTAACTATAACAAGTAGAGAACAGAAGAAAAAGATGTTCTTTCTTTACAACTGTCTGCATAGCTTATTCATATTGTGTAATGAATGAAAATAAATAGGCCTACTAGGCTCCTCTCTACTTTGACATTTAAGATTAGCTGTTTGATCCACCTTCATACACATGTGACATTACTGTACAACTTGAGAAAGGTGAGTTGTTTTCTGTTCCAGCCTGCCTAAAAGAAAAGCGTTTTTGGGATTAAATGGACTTTATAAGCTGCTGCAGTGCAGGATGAACTCAGAACAGACCCATTTCTCACCTTATTATTCTAAATCATGCAACGAAGAAGAAGAAATGCATAATAAATCCTGGGACAAAATCTGTCCACGAATACTGTACAGCATGTAGTCTAATGAACAAGACTTGTGTTATAGCTGACTTGGGCAGTGAAATGTTTTTTTAATTCATGTGGTCATAGTTGTCCACAACTCAAATCAGAATATAAGAAGAAATGTTTTATACCACCTCAAGAAGGCTTCCTATCAGAAAGGTAGGAAGGTATTTCAAATGTACAACTGCAGTACTTAAATCTAAGTAAAGTAATTTCCCTGACATTTTTGTGTTACTTTACTTTTAATAGACCCATGTAAGAGGTTTTATACTTCCTGTGAGTATAATCCAATCAATCTTATTTTCATACTGTATATCCGTTGTGTAATTTGATAAATTGTGTTGTATGTCGTGCTCGCATCTCAGAGAAGACTCTGACTGCAACATGCGTCTTTGTAAAGAGAGAAACGGACAAAAAAGTCTCTAACTCTGCCTGTCAGCTCGCTCTGCTCCGTTAAAACTGAATTTACCATACAGAATTGAATACGAGTGCACTCCAGATTTAGCTGCAGCCAGCTGACCGTGTGCTTCTCCCTATACCGCAGTTCTGTGTCCATGCATGCAGCAAACTGAAAGCACTGTCTGTCGGAGCGTCTACGTGAAAAGTGAAGGAAGACATTGCTGGTAGTATTGTCTTCAGAGTTGTTAAACACCTCAGCGCACTGAAGGAAGCCATCTGACTGTGTGAGGGGCAAGATCGTTGATGTCTGCAGGCAGAGTAGGAGCTCTCCTGTCTGACTGGTCCACCAATAGCAGAGAAGATGACCCCTTGAGACACAGCCCCTCCTCATTTGCATAATGAGGCAGAAATGCATAAAGAAATTTAAAAAGGACAGGCAGAAATAAATACCATGGGTGAAAATAAATAAGGTAAAAAAATACAAAGGAAGAATAAAACAGACAAAAATATTAAAACACACACATAAATAAATACATTTAAAAAATTAGTAATAAATAAAGTTGAATATACAAATAAGGTAATTATAACAAAGGTGAATAAGTAAAGGTATTATTATTATATTATATAATAATAATACTATTAAAGGCACTATTAAATGCGTATTAAAGGCACTAATTAAAATATATACATTTATGTCTCCTTGTATAATTTAATTACTACCTACATTTATTTATTTACTTTATTTTTTGTGTATTTAATTGGATGCTTATTTATTTATTGAGCATTTATTTATTTTGTATTTATTTCTGACTGTGTCAGGATCGGTCCTCCATAGCGGGGTGGGAGAGTTATCAAGCACGTAAAGTTTGGTTCAGATGTGAGAATGTACACTGAAGTTACAACAACTTCCTGTTTCATGGCGAATCATCGACGCCACAGACACGCCCATTGATGAAAACTCGCAAATAGCACAACTTTTCATCGTCAATGCCTTTAGAAGGCACAGCAGAAATTTGACGTCGATCCGACTAAATCCCTAGGAGGAGTTCGTTATGACGCAAGTGTGTAAATCATCCAAAATTTGACGTAAAATTCAAAATGGCCGACTTCCTGTTGACTTTAGGGTATGGGTTCTTGAGGCTTTTTTGTGCGTCTTGATATGATACATGTCCCCAGAAAATTTCGTACATGTAGGTTGAACGTGAACGAGGGGATAATCTTTTCCAATTTTCTAGGTGGCGCTAGCGAGTCATTTTGCCATGCCCATGCGCGAAACCCATAAAATACGAAATTTTTCACCGGTTCTGACATGTTTGCAAATTTTGGTGAGTTTTCGAGTATGTTTAGGCCATGTCAATTGAGCCTACTTTGCAGAAGAAAAAAAAAATATATATATATATATATATAATCTTGGCAAATTCAATAGGGACCTCACACGGTCGTGCTCGGGCCCTAATAATAATTATCCGAGCAAATTCAATAGGGACCTCGCACGGTCGTGCTCGGGCCCTAATAATCCGAGCAAGGGAAAAGAAAACACACAGTAGTAAGAACATAGCCACACCAGTTGGTAGCACCCACATGCACTCAATTCAAAGTGTAAAAAAACGCTTCTGAAGCATACTGGTGTTTTGATTGCAGTGATTACAGGACCCAGAAGCACAACTCAACTGATGGACTGTCAAAGTTCAAAAAGAACTTATTATAATTAACTTGAAGGTGTCCAGAATAAGCAATTGTGCTTCTTGCTGGATGAGAGGCAGATGAGAAGATTAGGCTGTCACTTTTACACACACTTTTACTCAGACGGGGAAACAGACAGACAAGAACTGACAGGTACATAAGGACAGGGAAAACAATAGAGAACACAGGGAACAGAAGGGAAGTACTGCTGGACCATAACAGATGTAACAACTGTCAGGGAAGGAGAAAAAGAAGAACCTGGCAGCAGCACAGAGGCCTATTAGTTAGGTATTTAGCACATAAATTAGCATCACTTGAGAGCTAATCTAGTGTGCCTAGCTAACTGCTAACAAAGTTCATACATATTTAAATGCTACACTGTGAGTTTCTGACTTTTACATCTGCAGAAACATGCCACCATATGGATTTGACAAACGTTATATTACTTTGACAGTGGGGTGATATGGTATAAGTTTATACAAATTATTTCTGCCTTGGCATCACACCTTACACTTTTTTAAGCATCTGATCTATACCTCTTGGCTATGCCTTTTTTGCAAGGGCAGTAAGGATGGAATCATGCTTGAGTGTGCTTTTTTAAGGGTTAGGATATAAGATAGATCTGTGTGACACCCACTAGAATGTGATCACATTTGTGTGAATGTAATTATTTGATTTCATGGTGTTTCGTGATTTGAGATCATGTTTTTATTTTTCCTGTTTTGAAAAGGTGGTTTGCAAACCACAATAGTTTTTCTGCTGCAGCGGTTTTTTGACTGTAGGTGGCAGTGTGAGACTGTGGTTTTCCACTGGGACTGTAATCTAGAGTGCATGCGCTACTGTTTTTTTTCCATAATCGTGGAGATTTCAGATACAACAGACCATCATTGTCTCACCATTCTATCTTGTATTTCAGGATGAATACAACTGTTTATGGGTGCTGCAGCCCAGTACCTCTAACAGTTTATTGGGGGCTCATCTGGGATTAGCTGGAAGCTGATCCAGTTATACTGAAACCTTGTACCAAAGGTCTCCTGATACATTCAGCTGTGTTGACTGCACTACCACTACTGCACCTGATGGAGAAGCCATATTTTCACTGTCTGTGTGACCTTTGATGGATGAAGAGTAAGGACTGTGCTTTACAGAAAACACCACTCAACAAAGACAAAGATTGAACAGGAATCCTGGACTGTGTGACCAAGTGCGAGGAATAGGGAAGCAGCCATGGCAGACGGTGAGAAGAAAAGATTGGTGTGGGCCATCATGAAAGACTTGCTCACTGTCTCTGCAGATGAACTGTTCCAGACTGCCAAGTCGGTCGCTCCAGTGCAGGGAATGGACCAGTCTCATCTCAAGTTAGGGGTGAGGAGAGATGTTTTGAGTACAGTAATTGTATGCAGTAACTCCTTGCTATAGCCTGAGGATTCATGTATGGCACACTATAAGATTTAAAAGATGTAGTTTATATGGCCAACCAGGGTCACATTTCGGATTCACAAGTGCGTTAACATGATTTGGTTTCAAACCCTCACGTTGATGATGACAGTAAGTCAAGCTGATGTTGATGCTAACTCAGCTGTGAAGTTGTTATTATATTATTGAAGTTGTTACAGCAGTGCAACTTAAAACACAGCTACTACAGCTATGGTTACAAATAACACAGCTGCAAAAAATACTAGATATGAGGAGCTTAGTAAGAAAATAATGCAGAACATGCCTCACCCACTATGCAGTCTGCACCTCAGTCACCTGCAAAAACACAGTCCATGTCACACAATAGAAATGCATTAGACATCAGATGTCTAACTGGAGATTACACACCTGTGACACATGACAGAATGTTCTCCTTGAAATATATTTCCTACCTCCATCATAGAGAGTTTAAGATTCAGGTAGGGCAGATCAGAGATCAGGGCTCAGACATCAGCTACAACATCTACCAATAGAATGAAGAAGGCTTAAGCAGTTCAGTGATGCAGATATTGAGAGCTGTCCTCAGAGTTATCAAACCTGGAACTTTCAGAGATACCATATGTTGATGAATAAAGATGATCTTACTGTAGAGTAGCTAAAAGGTTTTCTCCATTCCCACCTGGGAGAGCAAAGTAACAGAGCTGTTCCAAGAGCTTATGAGAACTGAACAAAAAGACAATAACACGCAGTTCCTGTACAGTCGTAGGATCCTGTTGACCTCAAAACATGCAGATACCGATGGCAAGCAGAGTGCAAGCACAGTTCAAGATCATATTCTCTACTTTGTGTATCAAGGTCTGGGTCATAATTAGCATGATACTGTGCACAGGGCGCTCCAACCATTGCTTGTCCACACCAGAGTAACTGAAAAGACAATCGTAAAACAGATGAAAAAGATAATGAGTGATAAAAGTGAAAGACAGCGACGGTTAGGCCCAGCCACTCACCAAAAACATAGTGTCGTAGTATCAAGAAGGAAACCAAAGGCAGACACAATTCAGCAGCTAACAGAGAAAGTTGAAAAGCTTACAAGTCTTGTTGAGCTTATGAGACAATCAATGCAGACACTAAAGCCAGAACAGATCAGCCACTCCTAGTAAGGCAAAGTAGATCATAGGAGAGAAAAAATAAATGCCTGTGACAAGTGTGTTGAACAAAATTGTCCTGATTATACTCATTATTTCCACTGTGGTGAAGAATGCCCCAAAGTAGTGGGCATGTCATACTGGTCAGCCTGACGAAGACAGAAGACCTTTCTCATTTCTCAATCCAATACCAGACCTGTCCCTGAAAGAAAAAAATCACAAGCAGAAAAAAGAAAGTGCGTAAGACACATAACAGTGTCAACTCAGAAAATGATTTAGATGATCAATGTAACTTGGGTTATTGGTTAAGGATACCTGTAAAAAGAGAAAAGACTGGCTGCCATGCATCAGGGCAATCCTACTTCAGAACCAGCTAGAGAAATAACAAATAGAGGAGATGATCCTGTTATGTCTCCTGAAGAAAGAGGGGCAGGACACTGATGAAAACTCACCTGTCCTTGCTAGACCAAGAAGCCTCGCTCCTTTGCTCCGGCCAGGCCTGCAGAGGTAAACTCAAGGCCAGTCAAATACACTTGTTAACATTGATTTCACAGAACACTGGTCTTTTAAGGGACTTACGTAGAAGGAGGGGTTTAACTCTCTCCCACTTGTAGCCGCCAGTGGTGAGTGTTTGTATATGGTCTTGGTGGGGCGTCATTTCACATTGCCTTGGTGATGTTACTGGTACTAGTACTGCTTCTTCTTCTTTTTATAGATAGACCTTAATTATGGAATTGTTGAAGTGCCATAAGTGGGCAGCTTTGACTCAGGGTAGAACGGTCGTCCCCTTAAAGGAAGGTTGGGAACCCTAAATTGCTCCTGGTGGCTGTGCCATCAGTGTGTGAATGAGTTAATTTCTGTTTTTGATGAGCAGTTGGGTCTCTGCTCATAGGTGGGTGAATGTGATGTAGTGTAAAGCACTTTGAGTGGTCGAAAAGACTAGAAAGGTGCTATGCAAATACAGCCCATTTATCATAAGTTCATTCAGAATTGGGGGCGAAACCGGAAAATGTTCAGACTGTATATCACCGAGCCCGGTGGAAAGCTCCGAGAGCCTAAATGTGTACGTCTACACTTACGCTCCAACAAATAGAAGCGACAGCTGCAGAAGAAGTTCTTGTTAAGTGACCTCTCTTGAAGTGTCCTTCTTTACTGTGTAGCAGACCTAAATTTATTAGTTATGCATTTTAATACATTTATGAGAATTGATACCCAATTATGAATTAAAATTCATAAAATCAAAATTTCCTCGTTAAGGGCACCACCGGAGTTGTTATATCTAGAGTCTCCGGACCTCTAGGTAGTTTTGAATAATTATACAATTATTACTAGTGATCAGTTAGTTACTAATCGCTCAATTATCTTAAATCAGTCAGTCTCATATCTAAAGGGTCAATTCTCTTGGCAGGAACTATAAATAGGCAACACACACAGCTCTTGATTATTTTACAGTGAATTTATTCTCTAACTAAGGTGATAAAAAGATGGTTGGATACAGGGAACATAAACATTTGCTGAACAATGAGCCTGGAGGTTCGGTTGTGGGAAGCATTTGACTCATACGGCATAGAAGAGCTACTGAAAGTAAACTAATGTCATAATTTAGGAGTTAAAATGGACATCTGATCACAGAACGTGTGTTAAGTCTTACTGCTTGTCGACAGCCTGCTTTTGGCCTGTTGCACGGGTCCCACGCTAGCTGCCGATCCTGGCTTTTTTGCTAGGGATTCTCCAGGGTTCTCCGTGTCTGATTGAAAACGCCTCCTCCGTCTGGCAATTCGGCTGTTTTCAGGTTTCCTTCGTTGTAGCTGGCGAGACCACGTGGCTTGGTCTGACCTCGGTGAAGTTGGCTCGACGAAAAAGGCTTAAAATGGAACTTGGTCGTTCCTGAATTAGTCCAGTGTAACTTAACGGACTCATAACTTTAACAAACAAAAGAAATAAAGAAATTAAAACAAACTGAAGGCAGATCGATGTAGGCGGCACTTCAGGTGTGTAGCTTCAGGCGAACAAAAGGGCCTGTTTGTTTCGCTGGCCGAGTCTGGGCGTTGCCTGGCGAGGCACGCTGCGCGTGCCGAAGCGTCCAGAGGGACGAGCAGGGTGGAAGAGCCAACAGCGAAGAGAAGAGCGTGAGCAGGTCGCGTGTCGCTCTTTTGTTGCCTGGGGCGTGGTTCCCCAGGGGGCATCTCAGGTTTCCCAAGGGACTGCCTTTCTAAACTTAATGTCTAAAGAAAAGAAATCTATTTGCACGTATTATAATCAAATATTTTCCACAATCGAACCTCAATGGTTGAACGGTTGTACTGTTCTAGGCATTTGGTAACAGGAAACAATTGTCACATTATTGGTCAGGATATTTATACATTTAACGGCATTTCCGATGAGGGCATGTAATACTTATTTCGTCCACTTGGGGGAGCTCAGGTTACATGAGGAAAGCTTGGATTAAATCAAAGATCGTCTCTCCTTAGGAACTGGGAATTTGTTGATTCATCCTTAAATTCAAGCTGGCGATTAAGAGTATCGTAAAACATTTCTTTGTCATCATTTCTAAAGGAATTTTGTAAGAAAGTATTATGAACAAGCATTGATTACATTAGATGAAGGAGTGTCTTGCTGAAAATAAAAACACTGCACAAGTAACTTCTTTTCAGCACTAATATCAACAACAGATAGCAACAACAGTTAACATAACTACTCAAATAGAGGCAAACGTAATCAGGTAACTAAAGATTTAATTAACTCAATTAAATGCTTTGAGTCTTTGGAGACTGCAGTCCTTTTACATTGAAAGTTCAGTGTCTGGACCATGTCACACTTAGGTGAGACAGGGGTTTTCCTTTTTGATGTGGTAATAAAGAATAAGGTCAATTGCCATGGAAACGTGTGTGGGGGGGCCAGTTTTGATAGGCTGTTCAGGGAGATGCCAATGGCTGGTGCGTGTCTCTTTGTCAGTTTAACAGTCAGGCCCCGCGTTATCAGCTTCGGAATCCAAAAGGTGCCAGTTTTATGGTCGGGATAGCACTTAGAGAAAGCAACTTTGACCTCTCCCCTTCTTCTCTGGGGAGAAGAAAGGAATTTAGGGTAGCTCCAAATTTATTCCATGTAAAATGCACAAATCCACACCGTTGTTCACTACAACTGTACCAGAAAATAACTGGTAGGTGGTGTTCTCTGAGATTTCTCTGAGGAATACACCGTGAACATCTTGTTATTGCAGTGGTTACACATTTACAAGAGGAATATTCCAGTGTCGGACATACCCTGAAAGCAACTTGGCTGCGGCACCAGCGAGTGATCTGGACCCACTTCGCGCTGCGACAGTTTGTGATAAAGTGGACATGCTCTGTTGGGGATTCTAAGCGGCACTTTATCAGAGGTGCTGAAGTTAATATGTGTTAACATTTGTCGTGAGATTT
Source organism: Micropterus salmoides (assembly GCF_014851395.1). Taxonomy (NCBI): domain Eukaryota; kingdom Metazoa; phylum Chordata; class Actinopteri; order Centrarchiformes; family Centrarchidae; genus Micropterus; species Micropterus salmoides. The sequence continues at coordinate 2,120,545 of NW_024044459.1, read as the reverse complement.
CTGCCTGATCACAGGTGTCGGTTAGTTTCATTTCCCCCCGGCATGAGCACCTTCTCGTCAGTTTTGTGTCTGTCAGACGGTCGAGGGGATACTTCCAGCGAATCAGTAACATAATGCAGTATAGGGCATGTAGTAAAATATTATGAATTCTCTTTAAATAGGCTAATGACGTTAGTCTCCTAATATTACGACTTTTTTTCTTTACATGTCAGAGAACACAGATATGTGGGAGAGATTCTGAATGTGCAGAAAGCTTTGAACATGAGCAGATAAGTTACAGTGTTTCCCATACGTTCATTTATTTGTGGCATATATTGATTTATTTATTTTTTTTACTAGGCCTATTTAAAATCATAGTTGATTGCAGAGCTGCAGGCAGTGCATATTCGCGCAGTGCATCCTCTCACTCATCCCTCTCTCTCTCTCACTCACCCCTCTCTCTCTCTCCCTCTCCCTCATGAACACAGCTGCACAAATCAGTCCAACATATCGCTGTCAATGTCGGAGAACCAGCTTGAAACAAGTTATTAGCAAGCATGTAAGGAGCCTAGCTAATAAGGAGAGCTAAGTTAATGTTAGAATACAGCTGGGTTTTCCAGGCTAGCATGCTGTACAGCTGCACCACAGTTATGTTACAGGTCTCAGATGGAGAACCCATAAACAGATAAGGTTTTCCTGTAAAACAGGAGAAAGAGTGAGACAGGCGACAGTTGCTTGATCCCGTTGCAGCTCCACTCAGAAGACTTTTTCACTGATATACAAAATATCCCTTATTTTCAGTATTTTGTTTTCTGTATCATAATGGTTATCAATACAAACATTCACTGTACGAATATAAACAAAATATCTCTGCTGTTACAATTCTTCTTTAAACACACATTCTCCTTTTTCCACTCACCAATAAAAGGAATACAATCAGTATACTACTGCATCACTAAATCCTCATTGAGTCCACATTTCCATTTTGTTTACAATTATGAAAAAGAAACAATGATGTGGGTTGTAGAATTTTCCCGGTTCTTAACTATCCAGTTACCCGACATTACTCACTCGTGACTGTTTTTTTATCAAACTGAAAGAAAACTAGCATATTGTTACTTATGACAGTTTGGTACAAATGAGCGAGCTTAGAGCTCTTACTGGAACACTATACACGTTACACACATTACACCAACTGGAACACCAAAGAAAATTATATTTAACCCCAAAATGGAATGTACTGGAGCCATGAACTAAAGCATGCTTGAGTCTTACTTTTATCTCAGCATCCCGCATTTTGCTGGCGCCATTTTAACTCTAACTTGACACACGTTTTCTCCCTTCCTCTACAAAACCATGAGAATTAACAAAATACCTTCCACACAGCATTGTAACACTTCGTTTAAATGTCAGCAACATGCACATGTAGTTATACATTGTTTTAAAACTTTACCAACCTGTAAAACAGGAGAAAGAGTGAGACAGGCGACAGTTGCTTGATCCCGTTGCAGCTTCGCTCAGAAGACTGAGGAAGCAACAAGTCCGCTAGCAAAGAGAGTCCGGGAAGCAAAACGTCACACTGCCCCCTGCTGGCAACACTGGAATGTCCACAGCGTATTACAGAGCCTCTTAATGTCATTAAAGAATATAACAAACTCCCTCTGTGGTTCACAACAGAATATCCTTGCAGAATTAAAATTCTTAAAGTAAAACTAAACATTACATAAAATGTGACAATACATTTTGTGTGTGTCACAGTTACACTGTCATTCTGTGCATTATGATATGATAAGTTATTAATAGATGAGCTAATAAAGTCCAGACAATAACTGAATTAAAACAGATTAATTTATCACTCAGATGAAAAGAAACACATTAAAATAGGTTAGCCTTTTCCCTACAAAAGACACAAAAGAGGAGGGAAGACTTAACCATGTGTGTTGACTCAGCAGGGATGATATTATATAAGTTGATCTACAGGAGAAAAATATTTAAAAGCAATAAAGAATGCCTGAGAGCCTCACTACATTATATTTTATTATAATTATATATTTTGAATTGTCACCTGCCACCTGAATTTTGTGTTTCCCTTTATATAATAAGACATTTCAACCATAAATTGGTGCAGAAATTGGAGCAGAACTTTTCAATATTACAATGGTAATATTAATGGTCAGGCACCATCTTATCTTAAAGAGCTCATAGTACCTTACTACCCCACCAGAGCACTGTGCTCCCAGAATGTAGGGTTACTTGAGGTTCCTAGAGTCTCCAAAAGTAGACTAGGAGCCAGAGCGTTCAGCTATCAAGCTCCTCTCCTGTGGAACCAGGTTCCAGTTTGGGATCAGGAGGCAGACACCATCTCCACATTTAAGAGTAGGCTTAAGACTTTCCTCTTTTAGTTAGGGCTGGCTCAGGTGAGTCCTGAACCATCCCTTAGTTATGCTGCTATAGGCCTAGACTGCCGGGGGACTTCCCATGATGCACTGAGCTCCTTTCTCTTCTTTCTCTCCCTCTGTATGCAACCTAATCCCATTAATGCATGTTAATAACTCAACTTCTCCCCTTTCCCGTAGTCTTGTGCTTTCTCGTCCCTCTCCTCTCTCCTCCTATCACTTCCTGCAGGTGTTTCTGGCTCTGGAGCTGTGGAGTCTGGATCTGTGGTTGCGGGTCACCTGCTGCCCCGTGTTCCTGCTTGACACCCTCTGCTACAATTATTGTTACTGGTCCTATTGTTATTATAATCATTAACATTACGATTATTATCATTAACACTACTTTAAGTATCTGTTCCATTTTTCATTCAGTTTTTAGTAACATTACCTTTACTGTCTGTACCTCTGTGTGTATATTGTATAGGCTATAGTCGTAGGCTTTCTTCTTTCCCCTGGTATTACTGCCCGTTCCCTTCTGGGCCCTGTCCATGTATTGAGCTATGTGCCTACTCATCTTAGCCGCTATGATGCCTGACGGGAACTTCCATGTTGTGTAGTTGGATGGGATTGTTCCCTTCTAGGGATCCTTTATGATCAGGTGTGGATCATGTCAGGGCCCGGTGCTGTCCAGCTCTTCATACCTGCCACTCTTTCTTGGATGTCTGTCATTGTAATGTAATGGTTACTGGATCTTGTTCTGGGAGATTGCCGTGAGTTGTTCTTAGATCCACTAGCCACTGAACATTGGTGTTGTGGGATGCCTCTTTCTCCATATGTTCTTCCAATACTGTTCAGTCTCAGCCCTGGGTGTATCTGATCTTGTCTTATTACCCTGCCACTGAGAGTACACTTTGGATGATTCGGTGGAGAACATCTGTTTATTCTCCTTTGTATCTCTTTAGCCATAGCGGTATGTCTTTGTTTGGAGCCTCAGGTATCAATAGCTTGTTGTATTTCTCAGGTAGCCCTTTCCTTGCACCTTTCTGTAGCTCTGAGAGCTGATTAACCTCTCTTCATGTTGCCTTGATCTTGGCCTCTAGCCTTCTCCTCCATGGGTGGTAATGCTTATAGCCAAGTATCTCTAGGATCACTGCTGCTGTGGTGTACATGAGTTCATTGGTCTCGGTTATGGCTTTAGTATGTAGTGCTGCATTCACATCTTCTAGCAGACTTTCAGAGGGTACTTTGTCACTTAGCCTTGGCAATCTAGGTCGTTGCACTTGGGGGTCCGGCTAGGTTATGATCTTAAATCGTAGGTCAGTTGCTCTTATGTTGAGTGATTCTGTGCCATAAGGGATTGTTGTCATTGGGTCTGGGGACCCAATCTCTGAGTGTGGGGATGATGATGACATCTCCTTGCTGACTGCGTAGCATATTTGTTGTAACTCATCAATCTCTAGTTGTGATAGCAGATGTTAGCTAGGAGTTGTTTCTTTTTCAGTGTTGATGATGGTTTCGAAGCATCCACATATCCCACAGTCTCTGCATATAACCCCTCTCACCGGGATTGCTTGTATAGTAGCATTGCATCAGATCCATATTTTCTGCTCTAGTCCATGAATGGTAGCCCATTTGTCATCAGGTTGCCCTGGATTCCTAGCACCTGACACAGATCTTGTTGTAGGCAAGTGTATATTTACACATTTATGACACTTTACAGATAAACGCAAGTTAACTCTGTCTACTAGTCCCCTCCTTTACTTTACATTTATGAGAACATGATTCTTGCACAGTGTTTGTTCTCCTTACTGTGGGAGGTTCCCTTTCTTCATGAGCTTGACCAAGGTTCTCATTTCGGCTTTCTGGCATTTCCTTGTTGACTCCTCCTTCATTTAGGTCTACCTTCTTTAATGCTTCAGCATATGAAGCCTAGTTCATAATTTTGTTTCTTTGAACTTCTCTTGCTTGCCTTTGCACAACACAGCCTTGAAAAGCAGCACCATGTTGTCCTCCCCAGTTGTAGCACTTTACTCTATCATTTCCATTGCACTTTCTGTACGCGATTCCCTCCACACCGCGTACACCTTTCCTTTCCTTTCCATTGTCCAGCAACATGACCTATACGCTTACACTTAAAGCATCTAAGAGGTGGCGGAATTTATTCTTTCCCTGAGTAACTGGTCAAGGTCAAGCTGTCTCACCTCACACTACTCCAAAAACAGCACCACAAAATAAAAACATGCAAGAAACAACAACAAAAAACAATGTAAAAAAAGAACAACCACTAAAATATTAATGGACACTGCAAAATTAAACAACAGTAAAAAACAAAAAACAAAACATGCAAACAAACAAACGTACAAATTAATGACTTTACTTGACTGGCTCACAGATGATTAATGAGGATTCTGATCCGATCCGTGCATCAAAACAATTCAGCTGCTATAATTGTGACAAAACGAGTGCAAACAGCTGCTGATGTTAAATTATTAGGCTGTAATATAAACCAGAGCATCTTCTGTGTTCAACACTAACCTGTTTATGTTGTCATATAGTAATAATAGTGCCCATTATGTAGTCTGCACATTCATTCCCTTTCTTCATGAGCTTGACCAAGGTTCTCATTTCGGCTTTCTGGCATTTCCTTGTTGACTCCTCCTTCATTTAGGTCTACCTTCTTTAATGCTTCAGCATATGAAGCCTAGTTCATAATTTTGTTTCTTTGAACTTCTCTTGCTTGCCTTTGCACAACACAGCCTTGAAAAGCAGCACCATGTTGTCCTCCCCAGTTGTAGCACTTTACTCTATCATTTCCATTGCACTTTCTGTACGCGATTCCCTCCACACCGCGTACACCTTTCCTTTCCTTTCCATTGTCCAGCAACATGACCTATACGCTTACACTTAAAGCATCTAAGAGGTGGCGGAATTTATTCTTTCCCTGAGTAACTGGTCAAGGTCAAGCTGTCTCACCTCACACTACTCCAAAAACAGCACCACAAAATAAAAACATGCAAGAAACAACAACAAAAAACAATGTAAAAAAAGAACAACCACTAAAATATTAATGGACACTGCAAAATTAAACAACAGTAAAAAACAAAAAACAAAACATGCAAACAAACAAACGTACAAATTAATGACTTTACTTGACTGGCTCACAGATGATTAATGAGGATTCTGATCCGATCCGTGCATCAAAACAATTCAGCTGCTATAATTGTGACAAAACGAGTGCAAACAGCTGCTGATGTTAAATTATTAGGCTGTAATATAAACCAGAGCATCTTCTGTGTTCAACACTAACCTGTTTATGTTGTCATATAGTAATAATAGTGCCCATTATGTAGTCTGCACATTCATTCCATAACTTGTCAGTCTGCATCTCTTATTTCTTGCGATTTTAGCGAGATTTTAGCAAGTGGGGAGAAAGACCATGATGAACATCATATTTGGAAAAGTGTAACTGCACGACTTGGTGTATAAAAGAAAAAATAAAGATAAAACACATTGGGGGGGGGGCTCAGTAACTCTGCAGTAAGGTAGCCTACAACCTGATAATGCTACAATAGAAATCTTTTGTGTCCACATTTTCTTTTATTATGTTTTATTTCAAACTGCTTTATAAGATCAGATGAGAAATCTCAAAAGAGCAGGGACAGAGGAGAGAGCCTGTGTGTCATAGCTCTCAGAAAAAAATGTGTAATTGACCTTTCTCTAAGCCACGCCCCAAATACGCAGCTGGCCAATAACAGCGCAGTATAGGACTCGCTCTAACTAAGGTCTGACACTTTCATGGCTGCGATCAATTGACTCTATTGCAAAAGGAGTCGTTTTCTAGCTTTTTTTGGCTGTATTTTTCTATGATATGGTCAAACACTGTTCCTAGGGCACTTTATAGTTACAGTCGCTACCCAGAGTGGTTGACAGGAGAAGTATGATTTATTCTCTTTCCAAAACCTAAAATAAATCCAGAAAAATGTCAGCTGTGGATTGTTCCTAATGTAATGTCAGTTAGCTAACGCTAGCTAACTTCCTACTGAATGTAACGTAATAAATCCCAATTGTTCTGCTTTTTAGTGAATGTAATAATGAATAGAGCCCTACCCAGCTGTACAGGAATTATATTTTATTTTTTTCACGTCCGTTTGACTCAGTTTGAGTCAGTTTCACAGACTGAATACAACTTTCAAATGTACATTGTTGTCTGCTTCTTTCTGAGATCGCTTTTGAGATGTTTTTTTCCATAGACAAATTTGACAATATTTCTCCAGGGAGTGCAGCAATAGACAGTGGCAGCGCTGACAGTTTGTCGGACTTAGCAACAGTAATTAAGGGTGGCGGTGCTTAGTGAACGGTCAATTACAAATTGATTATTATCAATTATTAAAACATGAACTATTTCTATGCTGGTCATTGTAACTAATTTATTTTCATTATTTTCATTATTATTATTATTGTTATGCAACAGCTGTGGCTTGAGTAGGAGAGCGAGTAGTCTTTATATGTATATTTGCAGTGTATGTTTGTTAGGTAATGTTTGTAATAGAAATAATAATAAATAATTTTGTTTATGTACAGTCCCCTCCAAAAGTATTGGAACGGTAAGGCAAATTCCTTTGTTTTTGTTGTTAACTGAAGACATTTGGGTTTAAGATCCAAGGATGAGTTTGAGACAAGAGTTCAGAATTTCAGCTTTTATTTCCTGGTATTCACATCTAGATGTGTTAAACAACTCAGGACATATCACCTTTGTTTGAACACACCCATTTTTCAAGTGAGCAAAACTATTGGAACATGTGACTGACAGATGTTTCTTGTTGCCCAGGTGTTGCTTTTTAGGTTGATTGTCCAAACATTAAATAGCTCTGCATGACTAGTCTAAGTTTTCATCTTTGGTTCAAACATATAAAGACGGCATTTCCTGTTCAAGAGGATAAACCAACATGAAGACCAGAGAGCTGTCTATGGGAGAAAAGCAAGCCATTGTCAAGCTGAGAAAAGAAGGACAATCGACCAGAGCCATTGGACAAACATTGGACATAGCATGCACAACAATTTGGAATGTCCTGAAAAAGAAGAAACTACTGGTGTACTGAGCAACAGATGTCCAACAGGTCGGCCAAGGAAAACAACAGTAGTTGATGAGAGCTGTGAAGAAAACCCCCAAAACATCAGTAAGTGACGAGCTCCACAGTGCAGGGTGAAGGTATCACAATCCACAAGAAAACTCAGAGAGCAGAAATATAGAGGCCACACCACAAGATGCAAACCACTCATCAGCAGGATGAATCGGAAGGCCAGATTGAAATTTGCAAAGAAGTACAGAGATGAGCCGCAAAAGTTCTGGAACATAATCTTATGGATGGATGAGACCAAGATTAATCTCTACCAAAGTGATGGAAAGGCCAAAGTGTGGAGAAAGACAGGAACTGCCCAGAGGAAAAATCTTTTGCTCAGAATAGTCTTTTCTTTAACTCTTGAGAAAACACTAAGATCTCAATAGTATATCTTTTTGAGATCACTCCAATCTGAGTTGCTGCTCCTAAAACCCCTTAGGAGAAAAGGATGAGATGAAGAGAGATTGGGGTTTTGAGACTTAGGTAAGACAAATAGATACTGAATTGAGATTTCAATAGGATAAATGAAAGTAACAGATGAGATCTCATCATTGTCTCTTTTTGAGTTCATTAATGTCTTGCTTATTGCTCCTAAAAAGCAGTTGGGAGCTCTTTGTGAGCATGATTGTATTACATTACTGTCTGTGCTTGGATAACCATGCCTGAGCTGGATTTGAACCCCCCTCCTGCTGTTCAAAGGGCATTGACGCTGACGCTGCGCCATCCAGCTAAAATTAATAATTAAGGACTGATTGTCTTTAGAGTACAATTTTCCTTTACTTAAAAGAGGAGAAATACCATATCCACGTTTAACGTCCTGAAAATTCTACTCAAGTAAAAGGTATAAAAGTATTCCATAGTGAATGTACTTAAATAAAAGTAAAAGTGCTTATTCTGTATGACAGATACATGTTGTTTCTCAGTTCTTGCGTGCATTCGGTCCTTAATGAATTAATCTCTAAACATCATGTCAAAGTATTGGGTGTTCCAGTAATGACTGTGACTACCTTAACAAATTGGAAAACATGACATTTGAAAGTGTATTATTTTCAATGTCAAAATTTATTTAATTTTTCTCACTAACTTTTAACAGATAATTAACAATAAATACAATAAGGATTTGAAATTAAGGGGAGTAAAAACCCCATAAAAGGAAAATACTCAACCTCAAAATTTGACATAAGTAAAGTACTTGAGTAAAATAACCCCTAATTGGGGTCACTAAGACAAAACTGAGAAATACAGTGGGTACGGAAAGTATTCAGACCCCTTTAAATTTTTCACTCTTTGTTTCATTGCAGCCATTTTCCAAAAATCAAAAAAGTTCATTTTATTTCTCAGTAATGTACACTCAGCACCCCATCTTGACAGAAAAAAACAGAAATGTAGAAATTTTTGCAAATTTATTAAAAAAGAAAAACTGAAATATCACATGGTCATAAGTATTCAGACCCTTTGCCGTGACACTCATATTTAACTCAGGTGCTGTCTATTTCTTCTGATCATCCTTGAGATGGTTCTACACCTTCATTTGAGTCCAGCTGTGTTTGATTATACTGATTGGACTTGATTAGGAAAGCCACACACCTGTCTATATAAGACCTTACAGCTCACAGTGCATGTCAGAGCAAATGAGAATCATGAGGTCAAAGGAACTGCCTGAAGAGCTCAGAGACAGAATTGTGGCAAGGCACAGATCTGGCCAAGGTTACAAAAAAATTTCTGCTGCACTTAAGGTTCCTAAGAGCACAGTGGCCTCCATAATCCTCAAATGGAAGACGTTTGGGACGACCAGAACCCTTCCTAGAGCTGGCCGTCCGACCAAACTGAGCTATCGGGGGAAGAGCCTTGGTGAGAGAGGTAAAGAAGAACCCAAAGGTCACTGTGGCTGAGCTCCAGAGATGCAGTCGGGAGATGGGAGAAAGTTGTAGTAAGTCAACCATCACTGCAGCAATCCACCAGTCGGGGCTTTATGGCAGAGTGGCCCGACGGAAGCCTCTCCTCAGTGCAAGACACATGAAAGCCTGCATGGAGTTTGCTAAAAAACACCTGAAGGACTCCAAGATGGTGATAAATAAGATCCTCTGGTCTGATGAGACCAAGATAGAACTTTTTGGCCTGAATTCTAAGCGGTATGTGTGGAGAAAACCAGGCACTGCTCATCACCTGTCCAATACAGTCTCAACAGTGAAGCATGGTGGTGGCAGCATCATGCTGTGGGGGTGTTTTTCAGCTGCAGGGACAGGACGACTGGTTGCAATCGAGGAAAAGATAATGCGGCCAAGTACAGGGATATCCTGGACGAAAACCTTTTCCAGAGTGCTCTGGACCTCAGACTGGGCCGAAGGTTTACCTTCCAACAAGACAATGACCCTAAGCACACCGCTAAAATAACGAAGGAGTGGCTTCAAACAACTCCGTGGCTGTTCTTGAATGGCCCAGCCAGAGCCCTGACTTAAACCCAATTGAGCATCTCTGGAGAGACCTGAAAATGGCTGTCCACCAACGTTTACCATCCAACCTGACAGAACTGGAGAGGATCTGCAAGGAGGAATGGCAGAGGATACCCAAATCCAGATGTGAAAAACTTGTTGCATCTTTCCCAAAACGACTCATGGCTGTATTAGATCAAAAGGGTGCTTCTACTAAATACTGAGCAAAGGGTCTGAATACTTATGACCATGTGATATTTCAGTTTTTCTTTTTCAATAAATTTGCAAAAATTTCTACATTTCTTTTTTCTGTCAAGATGGGGTGCTGAGTGTACATTACTGAGAAATAAAATGAACTTTTTTGATTTTTGGAAAATGGCTGCAATGAAACAAAGAGTGAAAAATTTAAAGGGGTCTGAATACTTTCCGTACCCACTGTATCTTGGACTGTTACAGTTATTTAAGATACTGTAGAGATCTCATCTTTTAATCAGAGTAAGACAGAGATGAATTTTTGCTCCTGAGGCCAATATGAGAAAACGGTTGTTTCTCCTGAGATGAATTTGAGAAGTGGGAGAAAAGGCCTTTGGTCTCACCTTGGTATTAAAAGCAGCTCATTTGTGTCTAGGAGAAAAGAAGGAAACAACTATGAGATCTCATCTTGGATTTTGCTTTCCTATGGGTGCTTATGATCCGAAGCATACAAGCTCATCTGTGAAGCATGGTGGAGGTAATGTCATGGCTTGGGCGTGCATGGCTGCTTCTGGAACAGGCTCATTAATATTTATTGATGATGTAACTGATGATGGTAGCAGCAGAATGAATCCAGAAGTGGACAGAAACATTCTGTTTGCCAATTTACGGAGAAATGCATTGAAACTAATCAGGAGGAAGTTTATCATGCAGCAGGACAATGACCCAAAGCACACTGCCAACAAAACCTAATAGAGCATGCATTTCACCTCCTTAATTCAATTCAATTCAATTTTATTTATAAAAATCACAACAACAGTTATTGCAGAGCGCTTTTCATAAAAGAGCGATGATATTTACAGAAACCCAACCAAGAGCAAGCACTAGGCGACAGAGGCAAGGAAAAACTTTTAGAGGCAGATACCTCAAGCAGAACCATGGCTCAGGGTGGGCAGCCATCACTCTCGACCGGTCGGGGACTAAAGGGAGAAACACCCCAAAACAAACAAGAATTGAAAGAAGCTACAGTAAAAGCCTGGAATAGTATCACAAATGAAGAATGCAACAGTCTGGTGATGTCGATGGGTCGCAGGCTTGAGGCAGTTATTGCAAGCAAGGGTTATGCCATCAAATATTAAATGTTATTTACTTTAAGATTATTTGTTCCATTACTTTTGCTTGTGTTTTATTTGTATTTAAGATGCTGCATCTCTGGGGGCTATCCTTTCAATAAATTCCTAAATTCATTGCTGTTAAAGTAAAGCTATCTTTGACTCATGGCTGTAGCCACATAGTAAAAAACACTTTAATCACATGTTTTCTTTTCAATTGGTAGGTAATTACAATTAGACAGATGACCACCTAGAAATCTGGCTATTAAAGAGGCCATATTATCTGGAGGTATTTCAACAGTGTTTCCTCCATATGTTCTGTCATTTGTACAAACCAAGTAGCAAAATCCAACTGCTGACTGCATCCTATTTTTAATATTACAGTCAAACTCCCTTCTGCATGTCTGTCACATAATGCACTATTTCTCCCAGAAAACTGTTGCAATTCCAAATGCTTTGGTGTTCTCATGTTTAGCCTATTTCTTTTGCGACACAACACAAAAGTAAAGCAGAGGGAAAAAAAGCCAAATCAGAGACATTCCACACAGAATGGTCTACACAAAATTATTGGCAACCTCAACTTAATATGTGGTAGCACACCCTCTGGGAAAAAAGCTAATTGCGGCCATTATAGTCAATGCTTGTGAGTCCACCAGACGCGGGCGCAGTGCTATTCTATTTTTGCCACAAGCCACGTCAAACCAGATCAAACCTGGCAGGAAGTCAGACACAGAATGGCATAGAGAATCCGATCAATTTTCAAAATAAAACACCCTGAGGACACTCCCGATCGTAAAACAATAAACACAGTTAAAACATACACAAAAAGAAATCATTTTACAACGTAGTCTACTTAATCATAGTAGAAGCACAAAATGCGAACACTGATTACCAAATCAACAAAATCTAATCATGTCAGCAAAATCAGGCAGGCTCTGATTCTAAAATGCTCCTTGTGGGATATGCAGCCTGAACTTGACAGAATCAAACAGGGTCACAGAGAGCTGTGACAAGTCAATAACGTGTCGCAGGCTGCACGCTCCACGGCTGAAACGGTTCTGAGACGCTTCTAGTGGACTTAGACGCCGCGCTACGGACGCATCAAAACCAGCCGTAGCCGTAACATGCTGTAGTCGGAGTCAGTGGATTCCTGGCGTTAGATGCATAGCAAGGCGGACTTGGACGGACTTTCAATTCAATTCAATTTTATTTATATAGTGCCAAATCACAACAACAGTTATCTCGCAGCGCTTTTCATAAAAGAGCAGGTGTGATGTTTTTATGAAGCCCAACAATTCCGATGATTTACAGAAGCCCAATAATTCCCACCAAGAGCAAGCACTGGGCGACAGAGGCAAGGAAAAACTTCCTTTTAAGAGGCAGAAACCTCGAGCACAGCCATGGCTCAGGTGCCTCGACCAGTTGGGGGTGAAGAAGAGAGAGAGAGCAAGAGAGAGAGAGGGAGAGAGAGAGAGAGGGCAAGAGAGGATAAGAGAGAAAGAGGGGAGGGAGGCAGCCTGCACAATATCCACACAGAGGTACAGACAGTAAAGATGATGTTGCTATAGACTGAATGAAAAATGGTATAGATATTTATAGTAGTGTTAATGATAATAATCGTAATATTAATGATAATAATAACAGTAATAATGGCAATAGGACTAGTAACAATAATTGTAGCAGAGGGTGTAGAGCAGGAACACGGAGGCAGCAGGTGACCCACAACCACAGATCCAGACTCCACAGCTCCAGAGCCAGAAACAACTGCAGGAAGTGATAGGAGGAGAGAGGAGAGGGACGAGAAAGCACAAGTCTACGGGAAAGCGGAGAAGTCGAGTTATTAACATGCATTAATGGGATGAGGTTGCGTAGAGAGGGAGAGAAAGTAGAGGAGAGAGGACCTCAGTGTATCATGGGAAGTCCCCCGGCAGTCTAGGCCTATAGCAGCATAACTAAGGGATGGACTGGGATAACTGGTTCAGGACTCACCTGAGCCAGCCCTAACTATAAGCTTTATCAAAGAGGAAAGTCTTAAGTCTACTCTTAAATGTGGAGATGGTGTCTGCCTCCTGAACCCAAACTGGAACCTGGTTCCACAGGAGAGGAGCTTGATAATAGCCTGATAATAAGGAATTGCAGTAATCCAGCCTAGAAGTAACAAATGCATGGACTAGTTTTTCTGCATCATTTTTAGACAGGATGTTCCTGATTTTTGCAATATTACGTAGGTGAAAAAAGGCGGTCCTTGAAATGTGCTTAATGTGAGACTTAAACAACATGTCCTGATCAAAGATAACTCCAAGATTCCTCACAGTGGTGCTGGAGGCCAGGGCGATGCCATCCAGGGAAACTATATATTTAGATAATGCATCACGGAGGTGCTTGGGCCCTAGAACAATAACTTCAGTTTTATCTGAGTTTAACATTAGAAAATTACAGGTCATCCAGGTTTTAACATCCTGAAGGCACATTTGAAGTTTAGCTAAATTGATGAGTTTCATCTGGTTTGATCGATAGATATAACTGAGTATCATCTGCATTGAAAGTTTATGGAGTGTTTCCTGATAATATTGCCTAAAGGAAGCATATTTAAAGTGAACAGGATTGGTCCGAGCACAGATCGTTGTGATTATTGATTATTGACATTTGATTCACAAATGTCAATAATCGATCTAGAGGTTAATTGATAACGTAATGTTTACGGAACAAAAAAGGCGGAACTGGGAAATGCAGAAGTGCAGCACTGGACTGTCTGTGGTGCGCACACAAGAGAGACGGTTTCTCCCTGTCCGACACAAAGGCAGCTGTTGAATGAATGACTGCCGCTACTAAACTTTCACATGATCAATAAAATCATGAGCAACTAACAGTAATATTTTCACTCACACACTGTGCAGCACGGTAGCGCAGCTACATGACAGGAGGCAGAAAGTGACGGTGAAAACGAGTGGAGCAGAGGAAAATATGAGCGCTACCTTTCAGTTAGGCAGTAAATGTACAGTGTAGGTCACAGAGTGTCCCTTAATGAAAGTCTTGTCTGTTCTTTTCCAACTGCTGCAAAAGTAAAGGCGGTTAGCACTAGCTAACATATTTTCAAACTGTAGTCTGGACACTGAGCAGGAAGGCTTACAGGACATTTTTTTGCCTTCAAGTTCGTTTGTTGTCATTCATCTGGAGCCATCCGAGGTCAAGTCTCAACAACCATTGCTGGCATCCTCACCTGAGGCCAAAAGTGAACATTTGTTTAGTTTCCTGGGAAGTGATGAAAGGACAGCATTGTAAGTGGAGGATAAGTGGTGTCACAGACTGTTAAGTGACAGCTTCTCCACCCGGGTGTAAATGGCTTCCTTTACACTTCTTTCAAACCATCCTTCTTCTCCGTCTAAAATGTGCAACTGGTGGTCCTCAAAAGAGTGTCCTTAATCCTTCAGATGTAGGTAAACTGTCTTGGGTGGTGGGGCTACTTTATTGCGGCCTCGACCTTCTTCCTCCCCCCGCTGGCCGCCCCTCAATTTTAATTACACATTAGACACAGAGGGCTTGGGGGGTGGGAGGGGCACAATGGGAGGCTCCACTACCTGACAGTTGTGGGCTGCCTGTGTCACAACTACCCTCCAATTTTAACTGCACCTTAGGTACCACACACCTTATCTTTACTCCACCATACAACACTTCACAATCCATGACATGCATCCAACACAAAACAATACCTTTACAGAGGCAGGCAGAGGGGTTGAAGGAGTGGGGGGATTCTCATTGGCCTTGTGTCCTGCCCCTGGAGCCCCGGGGCATCGGGGATACCGTGGGGTTGGTGACGGCCTTGCCTGATTTGGGGTGGGTTGGGGGGGACGTGGCTCCCCTGGCATGGGGGCCCGCTCTGGACCTAGGGATCTGGGGACTCGGGCTTCTGGCTTTTGCTCATTTCTGGGCGGATGGTGTGTCCCTGGGCCTGGGGGCCCATTGTCTCCTCTCATTGCTGGCCTGGGGGCGTGCTGTGCATGGGGGATGTTGGCTGGCGGCCTTAGTTTTTCCGGTGGTTGGGGGAAGGCGGACTTTTATTGGCGGGTGCATGGTGACCAGCGCGGCACGTTTTCTGCTGGGCTGGGACTTGCAGCTGGTGTTTCTCTCCGCTGGCTTTCGCTGTCATGTTCTGCCGCTCTCGTTTGCCCGACCCCGCACACGATTTGCGGGGGGCTGCCGGGCATTGGGTGTCGCCATGCTTGCACAATGCGCAGGTTGGGCTTGTCACATGTTGATGACTGTAAAATACGAAATTTCTCGCCACTCCTGAATTTTTTGCAAAGTTTGGTGAGTTTTTGAGTATTTTTGGGCCCCCAAAATTTAGGTTACTTTGCAAAAAAAATAATAGGGAAAATTTAAATAGGGACCTCACACATTTCGTGCTCGGGCCCTAATAATAATCCCTTCAGTTTCAATAGGGACCTGACACGGTTTGTGCTTGGGCCCTAACAATGCACAATAGGAAAACATGCAATGCAACTGAAATATAGAAGAAACAAATGTGCATTGTCCAAAAGCTGATTACTGCATTAATTTCCATTATATTTTGAAATGTTACCTGCCACCTTAATTGTTTCCCTTCATATAAATAAAGACATTTCCTCCAGAAAATGGCTCCAGAATACAGGAAATTAAGTGGTTAATGTGCAAACTTGTTAATGTTATAATATTTACTAGTTTCATGTTGTGGTTGGGGATAGTGCGGGGGAAGGAGGGGTTACTGGCACCTATTTTTTTCCACTTCAAGCACTGTGTATATAATTATAATTACTATCATTATATCTCTAAGTGCTCATTCACACAGTAATCTATCAGACTAAGTTACCTCGGAGTTCGGCTCCCGGTAGAACTTTGTCAGTGCACCCAGAACAATCAGCTGTTAAATGTAAACACTAGCATTGAGAGTCATGAACTAATCAATTCTGTTTTGTGTGCTGACAGAGCCCATGCCGCTGCCGTGTGAAGAGTGAACGTAAAAGTCCAAGACTATTTACAGAACTGGCCCACCAGCAATATTTGGCCTGTGGCCATATTGCTTTGATAGCAAAAATATAAATAAATTGATAGTGGCTGTTGCTGAAATTGATCTCAGTCATGACAGCTACAGTAACTAACAGAATCACTTCCTCTTAAGTGATTGTGGCTCCAAAATAAAAGCGCAAGAGTTTTTTGCCGCAATGGTTTATTTGTAGTTTATTGGAAGCTTTTACTGGGTGGCACGGTGGTTCAGTGGTTAGCACTGTTGCCTCACAGCAAGAAGGTGGGGTCAAACCCCGGTTGCCCCGGCCTTTCTGTGTGGATTTTGCATGTTCTCCCTGTGTCTGCATGGGTTCTCTCCGGGTGCTCTGGCTTCCTCCCACCATTCAAAGACATGCAGGATAGGTTGATTGGTGACCCTAAAAAGGTGTGAGTGTGAGTGGTTGTTCGTCTATGTGTGGCCCTGCGATGGATTGGCTTCAGCCCCCCCGCGACCCTGTACGCAGGATAAGCGGTTGACGATGTATGGATGGATGGATGGAAGCTTTTACTTTGAAGAGTTCTGAAGGACATTCAAAAGAGTTTCTGGCTTGCTTGACACACCTCTGAGAATAATGTAGAAAGTTGCATGGCGCTGCAGAGCCCCAGTTACAGTAGTGCATGGATCATGCATAATAGGCTATTCATCCAGCCATCGATCACAAACAGTTTTCTGTCAGAGAGGAAGTGGGGCAGACCAGGGACAGGAGATCGTGGAGCGATGGCCCACTGCGGTCGGCCAGTGATCGTTTCCTCTGACGGGATGAAGTCTGTTGCTCCACATGATGCGTGATAAGATTAATGTCAATAAAGCATGCTGTATTATATTATTATATTTTAGAGACCCCCCAAAATATCACAAATAATGCTTTTAGAGGAGTTGATGTCTTATTAGGTTCCCCCCTAGTTCGCACCCTGTATGATTGGATCCCACTGAATTTCCGCAGGGAAATGAAAATTAGCTTCCATAGGTTTATGAATACGGATCAAATGCCGGGACGCACACACCCTGCAGCAAATGCTTTATTATGAGCATGTGCAAAAGTGTCCTTATAATCAAGTAACATGGGGAAAAGATATATGCAGTTATTTGGTATCGATCTTTCAACCTTCCTAATGGGAGTCCCGCACAGTACCAACTGAGCTAATCATGCACAGTAAAAAACATAATTTGACTTTGTTCTGGCCCGTCCTATAATGGCTTGAAAAGAATTTGGCCCGATGCCAGATTTATTTAACAACCCCTGGCCTAGTCTGAGTACAACCTTAGTTTAGCAGTAATGTACAATGTAGTTTTCAGTGGCTGGTGAATAAAGACTGCAGCTTCTCAAGAATAAAGCAGAGCTCCTGTGTGTTGGTTGCCAGCTGGTGAAGAAAGAGTGAAAGGCTTTGATTCTGTCATCATCAGCAGGGCTGGACTGGTAATCTGGCATACCGGCCAAATGCAAATGTTTTTAAAAAATGGGTCAATGAGCGGCCCATTGGGAAATTTTTTCTATACTGACACTGGGCCACCGAATCACATCTCTTACTAGCCCCCACCCCCTCTGTTCTCTGTTTCTTCATTATGCCCCCCCTGGCTGCCGCCAAATGCGCGAACAGCAGATATGTTTGCTACCGGGGCTGCAGTAGCTTCAACGTCAGCTGCAGTACCTGACGTAGAGCAGGCACTTGAATGAGTAAAGACGAGCTGTGGCCACTGCCAGTCTATGGCGAGGAGAGTGGAGGTGAAGCGTGCTATGAAAAAGGTTTATTTGCACAATAAGCCTGCAATGCAATGTAAATATAGAAAGAAAACTGAGTTGTCCAAAAACAGTAATTTAAGATAAAAACAATAATAAGCTCTCATATTCTATTATATTTTTATATTCTGAATTGTTACCTGCCACCTGAATTCTGTGCTTCCCTGGTGGAGAAGATGTATCCAGTAAATGTCCCTAGAATGCGGGAAATTAAGTGTTTAATGCTCAAAATCTTCTAAGGGAAGATCTTCCAGACCCCCCTATCAACCTTTTTTTTCTCTCTAAATAGTAGGCCAATTAAAATATACTCGTCTTGTTGTCATGGCCCCAATCTTGTGCAATGTTTTGTCATACCCCTAATGTGAGCCCTTAAATGTAAGGTTGAGGTACTGGTTAGGGGTGGTAGCCTGGGCCAAAAATGCCAGGGCCCATTGTTTTGTCCCAGTCCAGCCCTGATCATCAGTGTAGCAGTGTTTGAACACAAGTGTGTTTTTGTGCTGGTTCTGTGGACTCCCGAAGCGTTTCATTTTTGATATTCTGTGCGGTGGTTAGTTTGTGGTCTTTAAAAGCAACAATCAGCTCCATGCGAGTGAGGCTGATCCATTTTCAAGCGATTCAACCCGACGACGCTGACATGGTATTTGTACTAGTGTTTTTGCAACTTGAAATTACTAAAAGACTTGTAATTGTCTGTGCGCATATCACTAAAACAACAACGAAGATAATATCATAGACAATATATATCGCACATCCCTATTGGTAACTGATGTGATCTTCCTTGATGTGTCAGGTCAGTGTTTCAAAGTCAAAGTTGAGTGCTGCAACAAACTGAGACAATCGGGTAGTTGAGTGGAATTGGACAGTCTGTTGCCAGGGGGTGCAAACACAGAGGGGTCCAGAATAAGACCCAGGGTTGTCCAGGAAAACCCTGGTTCAACTATTGCTGCAACATGTCATCTAACTAGGCGCCAAGATAGCCCATAAAAAAATGCACATGTGCAACATTTCTTGTAGGTTTAGTTTGTAATGTGAATACCTGGATTGTATTTTGTATTGCCTGTACCTGAACCAACACTTTATTGTGAAAAGTCTGGCTTGAATGACCCTAACAAACCGAACCAGATGTATATCATAAAGCAAAATCTTTGGCTTTTTTTTTTTTTTTACCATGAGATGGTATTTTGTGCAGATGTAGAAGTCAGTAGCTCCCTCAAACTTTGCTGCATTTGTTTGAAGTTTTTTGCCTTTTTTACTGAAGCATACATTCCATATGGAAGTACAAAATATACTCAGTGCTGGAAAAGTAATTGCAGCAGACATTGTTAAGGTAATGCAAGTCTAATACAATGCTTTCAATCATTTAATATACCAGTTTGTGTAATAGTATTTATTTTCAAAACCTAACCCATGGTTCCCCATGAATCTAGTCACCTACAGGTACAACATGACAGACTGGGCTTGGCTTTCGGAAATAAAGAGCACTGATACTGGGTGCTACATATTACAAAGGTCCGATAAACAAAGTCTTATGATTTATATTTACTTGAAAGTCTGTGAACATGTACTTACACACTGACTGAACAATGACATTAAGCTAGTGCCCCATGTTTATTATTCAATACAAAAATTGTATTGATGCACTCTACCCACCAATCAACCACCTCCTCCACCTATACCTTTACTACAACAGCTCAAAAACACACAGAAAACCAGAGTATACAGACGACACTAGATCTATACAACTACAAAATAAAGTCCATTAGAAAACAATCCCAGACTTTTTACAAAAATGATTAGCCAACATGTTCACTTAGTTCAACAGATAACACTGAAAGGAATGCTTATATTCTCTTAATCGCGTCATCAATTTCTGAAATCTGGTCCTTTAGTTGGTTCCATTGTTCAGGATTCAGGGAGATACCTACAAGACATTTAAAACAGAGCTTTAAGCTGTGTCTTACACCACAACTGTAAACATCAAACGTCTGATAAGATAAATATGTACTGGATGTATATCATTGAAAGGTATTAAAACACACAGCATCTATAGCATATGCAGGGCTTACTGATGTGATTACCTTTTTTCCCCGGCTTCATCTCACCATCTTGGTTCATCCAGTACTCTCTGATGTCAATCAGGACTTTACCTTTAAAGTCCCTGACGCTGACATATCTCATCTTTCCAATCTGTAAGAAGCAAACTATCAACTGGACATTGCTCCACAAAATATTTTTGGGATAAATACATTTGTCCTTTACAATGCCATCCAATCAATACTCAACAATACCTAACTCCACACAAGAATGAGGGTTCAACATTGAAGCTTTTAACAAAAGATATTTTTAACATTATATTTCTAACATTTTATATTATATTTTATTACAACGAATTAAAAGCTTTTTTGATCTGAATGTCTTTTTTGATCTGATAGTCTGCTGAAGTAATGCACCTTCATTCATATCTGTTGAATTAAAAAATAACTAATGAAATGGGTCAAAACTGCGTGCAATTCCTGGAGAGTATAAATGTTTCTATCTGAACAGCTGAAAGTACAGTACACCTGTGATACCGACCTGGAACATGTTGTCATCGCTATTGCTGCTGCCCTTAGAGGAGCCACCTGGCTTGGAACTCTCTCCGCTCTTTGTTTTTTTGGCAGGTTTCTCAGGTGCACTTGGTTTCTTTCTCTTAGCCTAGAAAAATGTACAAATACATTTTAAATTATTTCCGATCATCATGTCCTCACCATCCAGTCCAGGATTAACTGGTATACATAGAGTGCACCGGATCCGCTCAAGGCTGCGTTCTTTCCCCGCTTCTCTTCTCACTGTACACCAACAGCTGCACCTCCAGTCACCAGTCCGTCAAGCTCCTGAAGTTTGCGGATGACACCACCCTCACTGGGCTCATCTCAGGTGGGAGATCTACCATCTGGTGACCTGGTGCAGCCAGAACAGTCTGGAGCTCAACGCTCAGAAGACAGTGGAGATGTTCGTAGAAAGAGCACAGCCCCACCCTCCCCCATCATCCTGAATGACTCCCCAGTCACCACTGTGGACTCCTTCCGCTTCCTGGGCACCATCATCTCCCAGGACCTCAAGTGGGAACTGAACATCACCTCCATCATCAAGAAGGCCCAGCAGAGGATGTACTTCCTGCAGCAGCTGAAGAAGTTCAGCCTACCAAAGACAATGATGGTGCACTTCTACACCGCCATCATTGAGTCCATCCTCACCTCCTCCATCTGGTACGCTGCTGCCACTGCCAGGGACAAGGGCAGGCTGCAGCGCATCATTCGTTCATTCTGCAGAGAAGATTCTGCAATCTTCCTTCTCTTCTGGACCTGTACTCCTCGCGGATTCTGAGGCGTGCAGGAAAGATTGCAGCTGACTCCTCCCACCCTGGACACAAACTGTTTCAGACTATCCCCTCTGGCAGGAGGCTGCCGTCCATCAGGACCAAAACCTCTCGCCACAAAAACAGCTTTTTCCCGTCTGCAGCTAGCCTCATTAACAAGGCCCGGGTCCCCCACTGACACTCACCCTTTGCAAACGATACAAATGTCTCTGCACATGTAAATACTGTTTCATCTCGTGTCGGGCTCAGACCTGGCACGTTGCATATTTGTTGTTGATTGTTGATCTTTGTTGTTATATTTTTATGTTGTCAGTTTATACATTTCTACATTTATTTATGTCGACTGTATGTTTGTCTACGTGTAGCACCTTATCACCACAGCAAATTCCTCATACGTGTAAAACACTACTTGACAATAAAGCCCCTTCTGATTCTGATTACACATTGACAATAAACTGGACTGGGCCAAGAACACTCAAGCCCTCTACAGGAAGGGCCAAAGCAGTCTCTATTTTCTGAGGATGTTTTATGAGTCTGTGGTGGCCAGTGCCATCCTGTTTGCTGTTGTACGCTGGGGCAGCAGGCTAAGGGTAGCGGACGCTAACAGACTCAACAAACTGATCCACAAGGCCAGTGACATTGTGGGGTTGGAACTGGACTCTGTCGGTGGTGTCAGAGAGGAGGATGCTGTCCAAACTACATGTCATCTTGTACAACGTCTTCCACCCACTCCATGACATGCTGCTCAAACACAGGAGCACTTTCAGTAGCTCCCTTTCATTTTTTTCCAACTTCTAATTATTAATATATTTGCTACTGACTTGTAGTAGTTTATTAACTACTATATGTATATCCTAACAGTCAATAATGGCGTTGTCAAACTTAGTTGGTAAAAAAGGTACCACTTTGCCTATCTGGCAGTACTTTGGGTTTAGGCCAGATGAAAGAGGACAGCCAAGAGACACATCTGAGGTGGTTTGCAGGATTTGTGTTCAGGTAATCCATGCAAAAGATGGACAGACGACAAATTTGCATGACCATCTGCGTGTGTACCATCCTGCAGAATACGGTACATTGCCATCTTGCGCAACTGGCCAAAGCAGAACAGCTAGCTACCAACCAACTATAACTGGGGCTTTTGCCAAAAGTACAAGCGTGACATTGTAAGATACTAGACTGTACTGTAGAGAAGAGTGCATTTAAGGCCATGCTGCAGACATTTGATAAGCAGTATGAGCTGCCAAGTCGGAAATTCTTCTCGAAGACCGCACTCCCGAAGTCCCAACGACACCAGAGCAAACATATCAGCATTGCTGGATGATGTGGAATATTTGGCCCTGACAACTGACATGTGGTCCAGCTGCAACATGATGCCTTACATGTCAGTGACCGCACATTATGCATATACAGCAGACAACCTGGAAGAGGCATTGCGGGGTACCATACTTGAGTGGAAAATAGAAGAAAGAAAAATCTCCTGCGTAACTACTGATAATGGGGCAAATATTGTGGTGGCCATCTGACAATTAAAATGGCCGTGGTTAAGTTGTTTTGGTCACAAGCTTAACATTGATATAAACAACTCACTTAAGCAGCAGAAGGCCAGCACTGATCGGGCATTCGAGGTTTGCCGGGCAGTCAACACTGCTTTTTCCCCACAGCTGGTGGAGGAGACAAGAGCTGCGCAAAGCACAAGAAGAGCTGAACCTCCCTCAGCACTCCTTGATCACAGTAATTAAAAAAAAACTGTAGGCCAGCTGATACCTAGCCTAGATAACTATAATTATTTAACAAGTGTTTAATTTCCAAAATGTAAAACAATGCACATAGGCCTACTTAATGTTTAGCCTACTTTGCAAACAACGCTATTAATTGTCTATTAGGACTAAACTATTGCGAGCAGAGACACAGACAACAGGAATGACTTACATAATTAAGCTTAGGCCTATATGTTAAGCTTATTTGACATTGTGGGATCACCACAATACCTTTTTGTCAGTGACTGTTAGAAAAACGTAAACAGGCCTAAGTGCATTGTAAATAGCATATGCATTACAAAAAAAAAATCAAAAAAAATAAATATTAAATGTTATAGTCCTACATATAATAATATATGTAGGACTATAACATCAGTTAGGCTACTTACAAGTTAGCAGAATATGACTGAATATGTTTTTCCTGACAGGACTGTGCAACACAATGGGGCTCAAAACAGCAAATGGTGGAGAGAATCCTGGAGCAGGTGCAAGCCATCAAACGGGTGTTTGCTCAGGACAAAAGCCGCCGCCCGCTCCCGCAGCTTACATGGCAGGACACAAGTGTTCAGGAAGCGGTTAACAACGTGTTGAAGCCAGTAACGAAGTTCACAGACATTCTCTCTGGAGAAAACTGTTACGGTTTCCTCACTGTTGCCCATGTTAACCCACCTGGAAGGTGTGCTGGAGGAGTTGGAGCAGGATACCAAACTCACAGCCGACCTGAAGCATGTCATCCTTGAATAGATGAAAGGCAAATATGGGCATGATGCCACCCAGAGGATGATGCGCAAAGCAACACTTTTTGACCCAAGATACAGAGGGGATCACATGAAGCCACCCGAGCTAAGTGCTGTAAAAAATGAACTGATAGCAGAGATGGTGGCAGTAGCAGCAACAGCTTCAACACCAGGTCCCGCACAAGTGAGAGACGAGGAAGAGGAATCAGGTGGTAGCACTGCGCCTAAGAAAAAATGTTCACCTTGGGAGAAGAGCAGCTACAGCAGCAGTGATCACTGCTGATCAAAAAGCTGAAGCAGAGATGTTGATGTACCTACAGGAATTGTCTGTTGATGTGGAAGAAGAGCCACTAACTTGGTGGAAAGCTAACCAGGTTCCCTCTCATGGCCAGCTTGGCCTGCACGTAAATATCTGTGCATGTGTGCTACCAGTGCTCCATCTGAACGTGTGTGCACATCGGGTAGTGTTGTTACTCCACTCTGCAGCCTATTAAAGCCAGAAAAGGTGAACATGGTTTTCTAGCCAGAAATCTTGAGATTTAATCTCAAATTTGAGTTCTAAACACTGTCACAGTAAAACTGTGAAGCAATAGATACAGGCACTGTTGTATTTATAAGTTGTAAGTTACTTTGTTTTTATTTTTGTATAAGCTACTTCGTTTGTTTGTGTAGCTAAAAGAGTAGAATTCGTTTTGCAGTTTCAGCACAGATCTTCACTGTGTTTATGCTGAATCTATTTTTAAATCTCTTTATGAAAGGGTGCTCTTGTTCACTTTTTTCCTGAATAAAGATTTTTGATCAGGAACAACCTCGTTCTTTTATTGAAATGTTTAGTAAGGTTTTATTGGTCTCTTATGGCTAATATTACATAATCAGAAATTAAGAATTGATTGGCCCAGGTCTATATGAAGTCACTGAAGTCAGGCTGGGAAAAAAAAAAGACACCCTCCTGATTTCCTGAGGCTACGCAAACCACTAGCAAGGACCACAATCAACTGACACGATTAAATGATTTATTGATGAACACAAACAGAAAGATGTAGCGTAAGAGGCATTATGCCAATTGTTTAAACGTCTCTTGAAAAGCAGGCTGTCATTTCACGAGCTACAGTGCAGCTATGAATTTCACTGAAAGAAGCAGAACAGCAGAATAAGGACAAATGCCCAAGACGTTCTGCTAAGTGAGGGATTTATACTCATAGCTAGGCTAGCTAAGTGATAATTACCAAAACTTTGTTATTACCTTTTTAATGGCAAGGCTAGCAGACCCAAGTGCAGTACTAAGAAAGGGAGGATTTAAATAAATAAAGGGATAATTATTGCTGGGTAAAGGGTTCCGATATTTACCGGATGAAGAGCAATGTAGAGTGAAAATACATGTATGCCGAACCGGGTTGGTGGCTGCTGTACAGAGCAGGGGGTACTGCAGCTGAGAGTCCAGAGAAACGGGGAAAAGTTTAGCCAGGCGAGTGTCCAGGGGGAGAGCAGACGGGATGAGCGGTATTTCCGGTAGCAAAACTAAATAACATGCTATTATGCAAAATTCACTTTTAACTTTTATTATAGAGACTAAATGCTCTTTTTCTACAATCGGCCTGATATAATTATTTAAATGTGTTCATTATGTTGTTTTTTGTTTTGTTTTTTCCAGCCAACAATTTACTGATTAATTTTAAAATGTAGGAAATCTGACTGTTTTGATCTGCAATATTAAGCAATTGTAAAATTAATAAACGCCATACCTTCCACACTTCTGCTGTCATCACGCTGAGAGCTTCATTTTGTTTTCCCTTTGATGGGAACTGGAGTATTATGTTCAGCGGAGGTCAGCCGTGTGAAAAAAAACAAACCCTCAATAATCGAATCTCAAAATTGAAAATTGAATGTGTACCCAACAATCGAATATTCGGTTCCCTATTCTGTCCCATGTTGTTTCGATCGGCTAGGTCATTAAAAAAACACGCAGCTTCACACGCAGCTCACCTGCTGCTGTGATAACGGACTTGCAGGTGAAAAGATCCAAAAGGTGAGCTGTGTTTTTAGGGTGAGTATATGAAACATACTGCTGATGAAGAAAGTCAACAAATCAGGCAGATACAGGGAGAGCGAAACAGACAGGCAGGGCTGTATGAAATGAGCAGTCATTTATATTAATAAAATATAATTAGCTGGCTTAATAATCGGGTCAAGGCCTGCGCTTACGAAGCTGATGAACAGGAACTGTCCACATGCAGCCTCGTCTGTAAGCTACTGTGGAATGATGTCAGTGCTCCCCCCTTGTGAGTTTTGAGATGGTGGTGGAAAAAATTAGTTTGGCGCCCTAAATGTCGTCAGTCACCATCGTCTTTTCGAAATGTTACTACGTTTCGCTCATCCTAAATGACAGCAAATTAAATCAAACAACATTACTGGCAAGCGTAAAAAAAAAAAAAGAAGGATGGAATTACGTGGATTTCTCCATAAAATGGTTGTAAAAAAGTGATCTGATCTTCATCTAAAACACAAACTCCAACATAAGGATACAAAACAACAATAAAGTTGTATGTGATAAAGCCTGTCCGACCAGACAAGATTTAGATGATGTCAACTGATAACAGTGAACATCGGAAAGGCTGGAGTCACATTAGCTTTTCAGCTAATGCCGAGCAGTTGCTAACATTATCCAGTGAAATACATAATATGTAACGTTATGTCTTTTCACATTGCTTTATCAGCTGATGCGATCCACATTAGGCTTGTGCCGATTGGATTGGCTATCGACGATTGAAGGGATGATCAGCAATTGGTTTTTCATGCGCCGATATAAGGCAATTTTAACTCACTATCAGAACTAAGATGACATAAAAACTGTTTCTAGAATCTGCAACCCAATGCAGTGTTTCCCATTCATTGATTTATTTGTGGCAATACAACTAGCCACAATATCACTGACTGCCACATACTATATACTTTAACTATGAGTAAAATCATAATCCATTGTGGAGCTGCGCGTAGCGCATAGACTCGCTCAGCACCTCCACTCGCTCCCTCTCTCCCTCAAACAGAAACAGAGCCTTGTGTATATCAGGCATGCAAACTGGTCAGGGCAAAAAAAAAGTGAGAAGGATATACAAGCAGAGAAACACACAGCTTACATTTTGTATAGATAAGGTGCATTTGTCTACTGCCACAAGAGAAAGATACCGACGCGCAAGGGCATCACTTTGTGTTGAAACGTAGTTGGGACATAGGGGCTCAGATTAGGGATGTGAAGATACACTTAGCTCACGAGACGTGGCAATGCACCATACTGGTGTCACGAGAACAAGATGTGACAATAATTTAACAGCATTTAATAGAAATCATCAAAGCTGAAATATATGAGTTGAGGGTCTGGGAACACAATGTCCTGCGTTCTGGTGAGTGACGTTTGTTGTTTTGCCTTTCCTACATCAATTTAAGATGGAAATGTATTTATTTAGACCTGTCCAGGGTGTACCCCGCCTTTCGCTCAACGTCAGCTGGGATAGGCTCCAGCCCCCCCGCGACCCTGTATGCAGGATAAGTGTTTGACAATGTATGGATGGATGTTTTTATTTATGTAAAGGGAAACACAAAATTCAGGTGGCAGGTGACAATTAAAAATCAAGTAGTACAGAATCTAATACAGTGCAGCTCTCAGGCATTCTATGTTGCTTTCACATGTTTCTCCTGTAGATCAATTTTTCATACACTATATACACAGGTTGCTACCATTGCTCTGAGCAAGTAGTTTAGCTAACATCACTGGTTAAAACAGCAGGCAAAGTCATAAAATTGGCAACATTACTGTATCAGACAGGACAGTTAATATTGTAAGCTAGCTTACTTCCGTCTTACATCAGGCTTGCTGTCCGACAGACAGTTTGCTCGTTCAGCAATTTCATGTGTCCAGCTATCTGACTCCCCACTGAAGCAGACTAGAAAAAAGACCCACCCTACTCTGCCTCTGATTGGCTGTTGGGTTGAGGCATTAGGAGTGATGATTTTTTAGGCAGAGCCAGTTGTAAAGTTGCAAATCTCATGTTAGAGAGGAGTCGGTAAATAAAATGGGTAGGCCTAAATGCTGTCTTAGCAACGACCAACTGTCCCCCAAAGATATTTTCCTCATCGGATCTGCACAAATCACGACCTGTTTTGATTTCAAAACAGTGAATTTCACCAAAAGGTGAGGAGTTTATATGCCTGGTGTATAGAAAACCTAATGCATTCAAGTTAGCTATTTCATCGTCATCTATTTTCTGAACAACGCTGTCAATGTCGAGACCCACCTTCAAATAACTTATAAGCAAGCATGTAAGGAGCCTAGCTAATAAGGATAGCTAACGTTAGAATACAGCTGGGTTGTCGAGGTTAGCATGCTGTACATAGCTGGTAGTCATCGATTACAGACTTGCAATCCTAAAACCGCACCGCTACTGGCCGCTGAAAACTACATACTGCCCCTTTAAACTGAACAGTGTTTCACAAGACACATTACATGTACATGAATAAAAGAAACAAATCTGAAGTTCTTATTAAAGCACAAACCTTGGTCTCTACTTCACTGTCTGAGTCACTTCCAGATGTGGAAGACAGCACTTCCTTTGATTTTGGCATTCTGCTGAGACAGGGGATCAAATATCAGACCGATCAGATTTACATTCACATACACAGGGACAGGTTTATTCTAGACTTTCTCAAACTCGGTCCTGCTGCATATTGCAAAATGATTTCACACTACAAATGTAATCCTTAAATGATAATCCCTTTAGTCTATCTGCACTATGAAGGGATATCTTTACAGCCAGTATGGAATCATTATAGTGACCAATAACTGTAATGAAAAAAAATCTTTTCCACAAAGAACGCAATCTCCACCTGTGAGCGCTACCGTGCTAGTGGGGCTGTAATCATCATAGCTCCCATTTTGCAGCTTCCGATATGGCTTTTAAGGGGAAAGTAAAGGGAAACCTAGGTCAAGAGCAAAAAACACTTTGCCTGTTGGTCATGCCGTCAAGACTGTGGTTGAAATTCGATGAATCTGACATGTTGCCCGTGTTATCTTTAAACAAACAGAAATTAACTAGCTCGTTGTGTACACTGTATGTTGTGGTTATAACAAGCTCACAAAAATTTAATTTAGTAGGCATATTTATATTGCAATATTACAGCGCATAGAACTTTTACTGTTCTCACCTTTATTAATTTCTTACTTTATTTACAAAGTTTAAATTGATAGAACTGACACATTTTACTGTCTTTGGGATAATGATAAATATGTTATAATAGAATATCAAAATATGTTCCCCGTATTCTTACAATACACATCTGAGTGCAATGTAAAATGATTCTGTTGTGAGAGCATCTGCTATCGATTTGTGCTATGGTAGCAGCTCATACCACTGTTATTACAGTATTCCCTGATAGAAACAAATATGGTTTCAGATATTTTAATGTGCTCCTGGATCAGCGGGACGTCGCTTCTTCTTCTGCCAAAGTGACGTTAAAATTGACTTTTGGACTAAATCGACGCAGACTTCCTTGATGTTTCCCCTCCAGTCAGCGGTGAACACGGGCGACGCTGCTCGTAGTGTTTGTTGTGTATGTTGTGTATTGTCCTTTGTTGCCAGATTCGCCTAAGGCACGTGGAGGAAACACAAAACAAAATTATCGACGCAGACCGCGAGCCGCGCCATCCAAACGGAAAGCTGGCTGTGCTTCCGCCTCCTGTGTCTCCCCGGAATCTGTCTGCGCACATTATTTAGCTTTAGGATTGATGCAAATACACTTTCGCGTTTGCCACCATCACTCCTGCGCTGAAGCGGATATCTTTCTACGTTTGACATAAGGCAGTTTCAACCTGGAATAACACACACACACAACAGTCTCATTAAGCCTTTGTCATGCAGGCTAATGCAATGAAGTGACAACGCGCGTCTGGAGGCTTTGCTGCACTTCAATGTTACGACGGTTTTATATACAGACATGGACGTCAGCTAGCCAGCTAAACGCTAACGTTAGCCACGATAGCTAGCTTTAGCAGAGTTGAAGCCCCGTTGCACAAGTTACGCTCTCTCGTTTTGTAGATGACATTAACTTTCTTTAGCATGTGCACTGTGACTTCATGTCTGTGCAGTAAAACACCAAGCTGCTCTCCTAATGAAACAGAAGTCTTCGCATAGACACGTATTAGCATGTTCTTGTTAAACTGTTAGTCCTTACATGATACGATGTAGTAGAGCGGATCTCTGGATAGGAAGCGGAAAGCTGACTGACTTCCGGTGTTTATCGGACTGTTTCCGCGTCTTCTAGCCCGTCCCCCGTCCGCATGGCGAAGGAAGCGCGCGCTCACAAAAAAGCTCGTCCCCGACCAGAGTAACTATTGCGAGTTTTAACTGTAGAATTTTGTGTTCTAGAAGTGCAAGGCACATTTCATTACTGACTTTTGTTTGTTGTATTTAAAAAATGGCGTAACAAAACCTATATTTGTTGTCTTCTCTTTAACTAACAAATGTTGTTATTTCTATCAATAAATTTTATTATATTTGTGAGAGAGTTTTCATGTGGAATATTGTAGACTTGGAAGAAATATGTGGTTATTCAGATAACTTTGGTTGTATAGGCTAAATATGTGATTGTTCTCAAAAGGGACACTAGGCTGTACCTGGACGTATTGATACCATTCTCTTATTCCCCAAAGGGGACACTTTGTGTTGAAAAGTGGTGGGGACATAACAACTCAGACAAAGTGTGTGACAACAATACACATACAGTTGCATCTCATAAAATTAGAATATCATGAAAAAGTTCATTTATTTCCGTAATTTTATTCAAAAAGTGAAACTTTCATATCATAAGATTCATTACACTAAAGTTAAATATTTCAGGCTTTTTTTGTTTAAATCTCGATAATTATGGCGGTAAGCTCATGGAAATCCATATCTCATAATATTGGAATACTAGAATAAACAATGTATAATACAGACACGTTGGCCTGAGAAGAGCCTATATTCTCTCAGTCTGGATGTAAATGCTCTGTATTTGTATAGCGCCTTTCTAGTCTTTTCAACCACTCAAAGCGCTTTTACACTACATCTGCATTTACCAGTCACACTCATTCATACACTGGCAGAACAGCCGCCAGGGATTGAACTGCCGACCTTCCGATTAACGGCCAACCCGCTCTACCTCCTGAGCCACAGCCGTTGGTTCAAACACCAATCACGGGGAAGACTTCTGACTGACCCCCTCCACAAGGAGAGTAAGCTCCAGCAGGTCATTGCTGAAAGGGCTGGTTGTTCACAGAGTGCAGAAGCATCTTATCTGGGCTAAGGGGAAACAGAATTGGACCGTCGCATAATGGTCCAAAGTCCTCTTTTTAGATGAAAGTAAATTTTGCTTTTCATTTGGAAATCAAGGTCCCAGAGTCTGGAGGACAAGTGGAGCAACAAAATCCAAGTAGCTTGAAGTCCAGTGTGAAGTTTCCACAGTCTGTGATGATTTGGGATTCCATGTCATCTGCTGGTGCTGGTCCACTGTGTTTTACCAAGTCCAGAGTCAATGCAACCACCTACCAGGAGATTTTAGACCACTTCATGCTTCCATCTGCTCACAAGCTTTATGGAGATGCTGATTTCCTTTTCCAGCAGGACTTGGCACCTGCCCACAGGGCCAAAATGACTAGTAACGAGTTTGCTGACCATGGTATTACTGTGCTTGGTTGGCCAGCTAACTCGTTTGACATGAACCCCATAGATTGTCAAGAGAACAGTGAGAGACACCAGACCAACAACATAGACGAGCTGAAGGCTGCCATCAAAGCAACTTGTGCTTCCAGAACACCTCATCAAAGCCACAGGCTGACTGCCTTCATGCCATGCCGCATTGATTCAATTCAATTCAATTTTATTTATATAGCACCAAATCACAACAACAGTTATCTCACAGCGCTTTTCATAAAAGAGCAGGTCTAGACCGTACTCTGTGATGATATTTACAGAAGCCCAACAGTTCCCACCAAGAGCAAGCACTAGGCAACAGAGGCAAGGAAAAACTTCCTTTTAAGAGGCAGAAACCTCGAGCAGAACCATGGCTCAGGGTGGGCGGCCATCTGCCTCGACCGGTTGGGGGTGAAGGAGAGAGAGAGAGAGAGAGAGAGAGAGAGCGCAGGAGAGGAATAGAGAGAAAAAGAGGGATGTAAGGAGAGAGAGAGGGGAGGGAGGCAGCCTACACAATATACACACAGAGGTACAGACAGTGAAGGTGATGTTGCTATAGACTAAATGAAAAATGGTACAGATATTTATAATAGTGTTAATGGTAACAATCATAATGTTAATGATTATAATAACAATAATAACAATAAGACTAGCAACAATAGTCGTTGCAGCAGAGGGTGTCGAGCAGGAACACGGGGGCAGCAGATGACCCGCAACCACAGATCCAGACTCCACAGCTCCAGAGCTAGAAAACCTGCAGGAAGTGATAGGAGAGAGGAGAGAGACGAGAAAGCACAAGACTACCAGAAAGGGGAGAAGTTGTGTTAGTAACATGCAATAATGGGATGAGGTTGCATACAGAGGGAGAGAAAGTAGAGGAGAGAGGAGCTCAGTGCATCATGGGAAATCCCCCGGCAGTCTAGGCCTATAGCAGCATAACTAAGGGATGGTTCAGGACTCACCTGAGCCAGCCCTAACTATAAGCTTTATCAAAGAGGAAAGTCTTAAGCCTACTCTTAAATGTGGAGATGGTGTCTGCCTCCTGAACCCAAACTGGAACCTGGTTCCACAGGAGAGGAGCTTGATAGCTGAACGCTCTGGCTCCTAGTCTACTTTTGGAGACTCTAGGAACCACAAGTAACCCTGCATTCTGGGAGCGCAGTGCTCTGGTGGGGTAGTAAGGTACTATGAGCTCTTTAAGATAAGATGGTGCCTGACCATTAAGAGCTTTGTAGGTAAGAAGAATGATTTTAAATTCTATTCTGGATTTTACTGGAAGCCAATGCAAAGAAGCTAAAACAGGAGAAATGTGATCTCTTTTCCTGGTTCCTGTCAGAACACGTGCTGCAGCATTCTGGATCAGCTGAAGAGTCTTAATGGACTTTTTCGAGCAGCCTGATAATAAGGAATTGCAGTAATCCAGCCTAGAAGTAACAAATGCATGGACTAGTTTTTCTGCATCATTTTTAGACAGGATGTTCCTGATTTTCGCAATATTATGTAGGTGAAAAAAGGCGGTCCTTGAAATTTGCTTAATGTGAGACTTAAACGACATGTCCTGATCAAAGATAACTCCAAGATTCCTGACAGTGGTGCTGGAGGCCAGGGCGATGCCATCCAGGGAAACTATATCTTTAGATAATGCGTCACGGAGGTGCTTAGGCCCTAGAGCAATAACTTCAGTTTTATCTGAGTTTAACATGAGAAAATTACAGGTCATCCAGGTTTTAACATCCTGAAGGCACATCTGAAGTTTAGCTAACTGATGAGTTTCATCTGGCTTGATCGATAGATATAACTGAGTATCATCTGCATAACAATGAAAGCTTATGGAATGTTTCCTGATAATATTGCCTAAAGGAAGCATATATAAAGTGAAGAGGATTGGTCCGAGGACAGATCCTTGAGGAACTCCATGACTAACTTTGGCATGCATGGAGGACTCATCGTTAACATGTACAAACTGAAATCGATCTGATAAATAGGACTTAAACCAGCTTAGAGCGGTTCCTTTAATGCCAATGAAATATTCCAGTCTCTGCAATAGGATCTGATGGTCAATGGTATCAAATGCAGCACTAAGATCTAATAAAACCAGTACAGAGACAAGTCCTTTGTCTGATGCAATAAGGAGGTCGTTAGTAATTTTCACCAGTGCTGTCTCTGTGCTATGATGAGCTCTAAATCCTGACTGAAAATCCTCAAATAAACTATTGCTCTGTAGAAAGTCACACAGCTGTTTAGCAACTGCTTTCTCCAGAACCTTAGAGAGAAATGGAAGGTTAGATATAGGTCTATAGTTTGCTAAAACATCCGGATCAAGTTTGGGCTTTTTCAGAAGAGGTTTAATTACAGCTACTTTAAAGTACTGTGGTACATAGCCTGTTGATAAAGATAGATTGATCATATCTAGTATAGAGGTGCTGACTAAGGGTAAAACATCTTTAAGCAGCCTAGTCGGGATGGGGTCTAAGAGGCAGGTTGATGGTTTAGATGAAGAAATTATTGAAGTTAGTTGGTAAAGATTGAGGGAAGCAAAACAGTCTAAACATGTATCTGGTTCTACAGCTGTTTCTAAGGTTCCTGAGTTAAGAGATAAGTCGGTGCCAGTTGAGGGCAGGTCTTGGTGAATTTTGTCTCTAATAGCTAGAATTTTATCATTAAAGAAGCTCATGAAATCGTAACTACTGATAGCTATGGGAATACTTGGCTCAATAGAGCTGTGACTCTCTGTCAGCCTGGCTACAGTGCTGAAAAGAAACTTTGGGTTGTTCCTATTTTCCTCTATTAATGACGAGTAGTACGCTGCTCTAGCATTACGGAGGGCCTTCCTATAAGTTTTAAGACTATCTTGCCAAATTAAACGAGAATTTTCCACTTTGGTGGAACGCCAATTCCTCTCAAGTTTCCGCGATATTTGCTTTAATTTGCGAGTTTCAGTATTATACCATGGAGCTAACCGTCTTTGTTTTAGTATTTTCTTTTTTAGAGGGGCTACAGAGTCGAGTGTCATTCGCAGCGAGCCTGCAGCACTATCAACAAGATGATCGATTTGGGAGGGACTGAAATTAGCATAGGAGTCCTCCGTTACTTTGTGACTAGATAATGTATTTAGAGCTGATGGAATCCATCCTTAAATTTAGCTATAGCACTATCAGACAGACATCTTGTATAGAAATTTTTGCCCAATGGCGAGTAGTTCAGCAATACAAACTCAAAAGTTATGAAACAGTGGTCGGACAAAGAGGGATTCTGTGGGAACACCACTAAATGTTCAATTTCAATACCATACACCAAAACAAGGTCGAGGGTGTGGTTAAAACAGTGAGTCGGTTCATGAACACTCTGAGAGAAGCCAATGGAATCTAACAGAGAGATAAACGCAGTACTAAAGCTGTCATTCTCAACGTCCACATGAATATTAAAATCCCCTACAATAATAACTTTGTCCGTTTTAAGGACTAAAGTTGACAAAAACTCTGCAAATTCAGATAAGAATTCAGAATACGGGCCAGGTGCTCGGTACACTATAACGAAGAGAATTGGTTGCAGTGATTTCCAACTTGGGTGCGAAAGACTAAGAACAAGACTTTCAAATGAGTTATAGTTTGGTTTAGGTTTAGAGCTGAGTAGTAGGCTAGAGTCGAAGATAGCTGCAACTCCACCTCCTCGGCCTGTGCCTCGAGGAATGTGAGTATTAATATGACTGGGAGGGGTGGATTCATTTAGGCTAACATATTCTCCATCACCCAGCCAGGTTTCAGTAAGACAAAATAAATCAATATCATAATCTGATATTAGTTCATTTACTAGTACACCTTTAGAAGAGAGAGATCTGATGTTTAAGAGTCCACATTTAACCTCCTATTCATTTGCACTATTGCTCTTGTGGTTTTAATTTTTATGAGGTTTTTATGCACAGCTCCTCTTCTGTTTACCTTTTTAAATAATTTCGATGGTCGGGGGACAGACACCGTCACTATAGGATTTTCACTAAGTAACTCCTGAAATGGAGGAGCAGAGAAGTGTGTTAGACTGCGACTCTGTGTAGGGTTTTGGGTGGGTAACTGCTGAAAAAGAAGGGCAGAGAAGTGTGTTAAACTGCGACTCTGCCTCCTGGTCTCAACTCTGGGTTGTCATGGATTTGGTCCACTAATAAACTTGGCCAGATTTCTAGAAATGAGAGCTGCTCCTTCCCAAGTGGGATGGATGCCGTCTCTCCGGATCAGACCAGGTCTTCCCCAGAAAGTCTGCCAATGATCAACAAAGCCCACATCGTTTGCTGGACACCACCTCGACAACCAGCGGCGGAATGACGACATGCGGCTATACATGTCATCACTGGTCAGATTTGGCAGGGGTCCAGAGAAAACTACGGTGTCCGACATTGTTTTTGCATATGTACACACCGACTCAACATTAATCTTAGTGACCTCCGATTGGCGTAACCGGGAGTCATTACCGCCGACGTGAATAACAATCTTACTGTATTTACGTTTATCCTTAGCCAGCAGTTTCAAATAAGATTCAATGTCGCCCGCTCTGGCCCCAGGGATGCACTTAACTATGGCCGCTGGCTTCGCTAAATTCACGTTTCTCAAAATGGAGCTGCCAATGATCAGAGTTGGTTTCTCAGCGGGTGTGTCGCTGAGTGGGGAAAATCTGTTAGAAACGTGAACAGGTTGATGGTGCCCCGTGGACTTTGAGTGCTTACGACTATTCCTCCTTCGGACAGTCACCCAGCCCCCCTTTCCTGGCTGCACAGGAGATGCTGGGGGACGGCTACCACAGGCTAACTCAAGCCGTTCCGCACCGACTACCGGGGACTGGCTAGCTACAGTAGCTAAAGACTGATCTACCAAGGTGCGGAGCCGGACTTCTAAATCACTGAGCCTCCATGTCTATAAATAAACTACACTTATTACACGTACCATTACCGCTAAAGGAGGCAGAGGAGTAACTGAACATCTGACACACCGAGCAGGAGAAAGTAGGAGAGAGAGAGGGAGAAGGAGAAGCCATCGCTAGCTGCTAAGCTAAAGTCGCTAACGGCTAAGCTAAAGTACTGTAGCGTCAGTTACCAAAACTTTAGAACAACTATGAGATTGAACAGCAGTCACTAAAAGATGGAAAGAACTGTGAGTGCTTAAGCAAAATTACTGTAAAGAATAAGTGATTAGCGAACAGTTGGCCGCTGTAATCAAACAAATGTAACTGTTATTTAGCGAGAGCAGCACAACACGGTACCAACACACAAGCACCGGAAACGGAAATGAGTCGACACGCTTACCGCAATACGTCAGCAACAGAAACCAACAGTGCGTTAGTCCGTCTCTCAATGCTTTCTGATTGATGCAGTCATTCCTGCAAAAGGACTGTTCAACTTCAGAACTGTTAAACTTTGCAGGAGGTCATCATTTCTGTATTAGACATTCTTTATAGTAATAATTATTTAAAAAAAAGAGGCGTTGGGGTGGGACAACAGAAGACAACCAGCCAAGTCACAGCAATAAACTAAAGAAAAGAAAGCAACTGTGGGAGAAAGAAAAGTAAAAACATACAAACAGCCACGCCCTGCCCCAAGGGGGAACGGCAGAGAGCCGCTCCAGGGAGTCCCGGCAGCCAGGGAGCAAGACCTTGGGAGAACCAGGGGCGACAGCCCCCCAGCCCAGCCAAAGGCCACCGCCTCAAGTGCAGGCAGAGCCAATGGTCCTTGGGCCCCACAAACCTGAGGCCCGTTCCCCCCCAGACAACCACCCCCAAGACAGCGTGTCATGACCCACCACAACAACACCAGCTATGCACCCCCGGGACTACAGTAGCCCTTGTCGTGGGAGAGCCTTTAGGGGGCAGTAGTGGGTGCCCCATCCACGCCAAAGAGGGCCCCCGCAAGGAGAGGAGACAATGGGACACAGGCCTTGGGACAAGCCATCCACCCCAGACATGAGCGAAAGCCCCGGAGCATGCCCCCACACCCGACCCAGGTCTGGAGAGACATACACCGACGTTGCAGCACCACCGACACCCTAGAGCTCCAAGGAGAGGAAACGGGAAAAATGAGATCCCCCACCACCATCAACCCCCCACCTGTGTGCATGTATTGCATTGTGTTGAATACATGTAATGGTTTGTGAAGTGTGGTATGGTGGAGTGGAGATAAGGTGGGTGTTAACTAAGGTGAAGTTAAAATCAGGGGGTAGTAACAACACGGACACCCCACAACTGGCAGGCAGTGGAGCCTCCGAATGTACCACTCCCCGAACATAGCCCTCAGTGTCTAAAATGAGATTAAAATCAAGGAGCGGCCAATGGTGCAAGAAGCAAGGAGGGTGAGGCCACAAGAAAGCAGTCCGAATTATGGAGTTAATGTTGTGGTGTGTTTGACAGAGAGGACCCAAAAGCAACGCTCAGGATGAACAGGTTTTATTAAAGGAAAAAAGGGGTTGAGGGAGTGGAGGTGAGGGAGAGGCGGATGCCGGAGAAACACGGGCACAAGGAACTGAGGAAGAGAGGAGGCACGGGAAAACTGACCGGGGAGGTTGGTGGAGGAGTGTGGTGGCAGGCTGACTGGCTGGGCATGGGGAAGAGCCGAGTGGACGCCGTGGAGGATGTCCGAGGGGAGAGGACAGGGTGGCGAGCCCAACTGACACAACGGAGGACAGAGGTGAGTGAACCTGGAGGGAAGACAGACAGACAGGTTTAGATACAGGGAAAACCAAGAACAGGGAAATAGAGATGACGTAGATTACACAAGAGCTTGAGTGATAAAGTGGCACCAGGTTTGGAGCAACGACAATCAAGCAGCAATTGTGTGGAGAACCGAGGTTGAAGTACTGGCAGAGATGAGGTTGATTGCTGGCAGGTGTGGCAGGCAGAGGAAGTGGCTGATGAGGTGCCGGTGCAGACTGTCAGCTGGGCTCAGGAGCAGAGAGAGTGGGAGAGCACACACACAGGGGGAAAGGAGGAGACACAAACAGACAGGCCAAAACACAAAGGGAAAACAGAATCACAAGCAAAGGGGAGATATAAACAGGACACTCACCGTCAGCCGGGCTGCCACCACAACAGTTAAGTTGATATTCCAGACATTTTTATTGCTAATTCCATATTGTGCCACTAGATCCTGGAATGGAA
Source organism: Micropterus salmoides (assembly GCF_014851395.1). Taxonomy (NCBI): domain Eukaryota; kingdom Metazoa; phylum Chordata; class Actinopteri; order Centrarchiformes; family Centrarchidae; genus Micropterus; species Micropterus salmoides. Next base: position 2,081,852 of record NW_024044459.1, on the reverse strand, counting down.
TAAGGTTACTGCCCTTGATGACATACTCTAGATGTTTTATCGCTTTATCGTACCACAGTGAGGAATTTAGCAAGTGTCTACCCTTGGTCGGGGTGTATTATAAAAGGAGTATAGCCTTTTGGCTAGGGCTTTGCAGATGATTTTAAGATATGCGTTAATAAGTGGTATTGGGCGATAACTGGATCATGGGAGTGTGGGATCTTTGTCTGGCTTAAGGAGCAGGCTGATATTGGCAAAGTTCATTGTTGAAGGCAATATGCAACTTCCCCTAATTTACATTACCATCCGATAAAATGTGGGTGCAAGTGTTTCGCAGAATTCTTTATATAATTAAGCAGGAAAACCGTCTGGCCCAGGGGCTTTATTATTCAGCATATGTAAGAGTTCTTCATTCAGGCATTGAAACAGGTGAATCCAGAGCGCTGTTCTATTCACCATCTAACCTTGGCAAATCTATATTGTTCAGAAAAGAAATCTATGTTAGATTTAGATGGATGGATTTGTAATGTATAGAAGTTTTTATAAAAATCTCTAAAGGTATTATTTATTTCTTCATTTTTCCAGCTGAGTCCTTTATGGAGGAAATAGTTTTGTTTTTTTATTCAATTGTAATTGGTTGGCTAAGAATCTGCTGGATTTATTGCCATGTTCAAAGTTCTCCAAGGGTAGTATTTGCAACTGGAATTGGGTCTTTTTATCAATAATTTCATTTAATTCAAGTTTAAGTTTACTCAGATCTTTCAAGACGCTGCATGGGCAGCTGCTGATGTTTTTATTTTTTGTTCTAGCTCTAATTCTCTAGCTCTAATTCACAAGATCTCTCTTTCTTTTTTTGTATGATAAATAGGAGATTATTCTACCTCTCATAACTGCTTTTGTTGCCTCCCAAAGTACACTCAGTGTCAGACACACACAGCTTACTTAGTTATTAAACTAGACCTTGTAGTGCAGTACTTCACATTCTGTGCAATATTCTCTGTTTTAATATTCAATGTGCAATCTCTGCTGCAATTCTACTTCACTTTATTCACTACTACTGTTCATCACAACATATCCATACCTCTTTATATTTTTTGGTTTATAATTTATATTCATACGTTTATATATTTCTTTACCTACCAACTTCAATTATTATTTATTTTGCTTTATGCCTTGATGTGCAATGTGTACAACTGTGACACAAGAATTTTCCCTCTGGGATCAATAAAATATTTCTGATTCTCAGATGTCTGTCATAGCTGAGCTGCTAACCAAAAAAGTCTAGGTGGGAATATGAGTGGTGGACTAGTGAAAAGAAGGTATATATTCTGAGAGTGGGGTGATGAGAACACCATGCATCGCAAAGACCATAATCGCTCATATACTGTTTAAGGGTGTCTGTTGATGGAGTCACGTGACGGGGTGAAGAGGATAGCTGCCTAGCCGAGCCCTGTGCTGCTGTATCTGTTTTTTATCCGATATTCACATTCAGATTTGGCGTAACCACTTGAATTACAAGTGTAGGAGATATACATGGCTGTAATGTCAGGCACACAAAAGAACGCAAATCGACCAAATACAAGGCACATAGACAAGGGCCAAGTGAGTGCTAGCAAAGGTGCTAACATCGGCACAGCAACTTATTTCAGACTCGGCCATGGGACCCAGCAAAGTTCACTGCTTTCTCCTCTATTAGTTTGCCTAGCAATAGAACCCCTGGCTGTGGCAATTCATAAGGACCCTGATATCCATGGTATTACGACTGGAGGCTATACATTTAACTTTTGTTTTATGCTGATGATACTCTAGTCTTCATCATAAACCCAGACAAATCCGTTCTACACTACTCCAAATTAGAGATAATCATTCTCAAGCTTTTCAGGCTATCGGGTGAATTGGACAAAGTTATTGCCCTAAATCGTTATTCCAAGTCTGCTCCTTCCAGTGGCCCCTCAAGGGAATTAAATACTTAGGAATACTTTTTCCCAGTCATACTTATTCCCAGCAAGGTTAATGTTATCAAGATGAACTGCAATCCCCAAATAAATTATATTCTTCAGTCTCTTCCCCTGGAAATCCCTACCAAGTACTTTAAACAATTTGATGTACTATGTCAAAAGTTTTTTTTTGAATGGCAAAAAGCCTTGAATGCATCTAAGAAAACTACAAAAGATGGTTTGGGTCTTGCTGTTTTATTACTAGGCCTTTAGCTTGAGACACCTGGCACACTGAGCTCCTTCATGGTACTCAATAGAACAGTCAATCTGCATATCGTTTCCCCCATTGTTGTTCTTGTCTGCCAGAATGCCACCAAATGCTCAATCTAAACCCATCATATCACATTTACAGGAAATATGAAGGAAAGAAGCCTGTATTACTAAAATAAACCCATATATGTCTTCTGGGATTTGGGACAATCTTAACCTCCTAATTGGCAAATCCTCAGTTATGTGGAAAGAGTGGGTGAATAAAGGAATTCTTACTCTGAGTCATCTATTTGAAGGAGGCTATGATATGATATGGCTAATAATCAATTTTGGAGGTACCTTCAATTAACACATCTTCTGGTTAGCATCTTTGTCTCATCACAAGCCTCTCCCCAGGGCCTGTACCTTTTAAATTCAGTTTTACGCATTGCAGAGGCAGGACATGAGGCTTCCCGGTTTTATTCTTTGCTTTTAAACACTTCTGGCTATAATAGCACAACAGCTTTGAAAGGAATGTGGGAAAACTATTTAGGCATCTCTAGTGAAGAACAGGACTGGGATAAAATTATTGGTGTTACCAAACATGTCTCCAGAGACATCAGAATAAGATTAATACAGTTCAAAATTCTTCACCGATATTACTGGTACTGGTTATTTAGACTAGGGCTGAAAGACTCCTCAGATTGCTGGAGATGTAACAGGCTGTTAGGGGACCCAGTTCATGCATGGTTATGCCCAAAGGTACAGGCGTTTTGGAAGTATATCTCAGAGATAGCGAGGACAGACAAACTCTGTCCTGAACTCTACATACTAGGGAAACCCCAAAGTTATCAACCACATGGGAAAACCCTTAGCTAACTGGGTCCAGATAAGCATCATGATTGGCAAACAGATAATAATAAGTGGAAAGATGCTGCGGGCCCATTATTTCCGGAATGGGTCTCAGAACTGAGTAAGGTGGCGGCATTTGAGAAAATATCACACAGTCTGATGAATGAGGTAGAGAAGTACAATAAACAATTACATGCGACAAGTTTATGCTGAAGTTTGTTCCTCTCAACTCCCTGCCGCAGCTTTTAACCAGTTCCTTCTCCTTGAAGTGTTCAAACTTGGCCACAATGGGTCTTAACCTTTGGCTGTGTGATTGCCGTCATCCCAGGCGGTGGACCAGGTGAAAGCCGATGTTCTTCACAGTGTAGGCCGGTAGTTTCAGCTCCTTTAGGATTCATCTGCCTGCTCCGGGATGCCTGAGATTACCAGGTTGTCCCTCATGATGCGCCAGGAGATCGATGATTGTTTCTCTAATGTTTTTATTTTCTGCTGAGACCTGTGTCATTCCCTCAGTGAGGGATTTAACTGAACCTTTGAAGACCTCGTTTTCCGCAGCGAGGTCACCTGTTTCTGGCTGAACTCCAGGGATTTCTGCAAAGCCTGAAACTCTTTGTGGAGAACTTCAACCAGAGACAATCGGGCATCATAGCTGGACAATTTCTTGTCTATTGAGTCCAGGATGTCTGTGAAATCCCCACCTTGTGAGGAGAGTGCTCCAGGTGAGAGTTCAGTGTGGGTTTTCTTGGCCTTCCCCATGATCATTCTGTGAAAACACTGATCAATGTAAACTTCAAGGTCCTCCAAACACTTGTCTTCGAGGTCCTCTAGATCGATGGGATTGTTGCGATTTATTAAATTGGTGTATTGTCTGATGAATTAAATGTTTGTTTGGCTGCACGCCACCATTTTTGAAATTGCACAAGTCTCCTGAGATTACACAAACTGCTCAAACCATGCCATGATCTTCTTTCTATGCTCAAGTAGCCTCATACTCCAGTAACCTGAAAATGTCTTGCACCGGTTTGCCACCTTTTAGGATTGAATTTAATTGGATTGGAGTGCGCATACACCACAGTGTTTTCAGGGAACCACTGTTTCCACTGAAAACAATGTTTTGTTATGGCGCTAAACTCGCCTGTGGTTTTCTGTTTCAGGAGCTGATTGCAGTGGTCCCGCCCGGATCTGGAACATCTGGCCCGAGTACTCCATAGGTGATAAAAGCCCCACCTCTAAAATTGTGTCTCTCTTTAATCCTCCCTGCCAGCAGCTAAACCTTTTGGTTTCGTTAAATGTTAAATTTGTTTGGACACCACACTCTACGCCATGATCACCCATCCACACTTACACTACTGATGTTGCTGAGTGACCCATCCCATAGTTTAAGTGTTATTTTTGGTTACTTTATGTTACAATAAACAACTAAATAATAATTTAAGGCACTGTGTCTTTCCCACATTTTGTCATGGCCTTTGAGCCGGGTCATGTATTGTTTACAACTTACAAAAACATGATTGACTTGTTTATACAGGTGCACCTCATTTTTCCATAATTTAAGTCAAAAAGTAAAACTTTCATACAGTATATTCTGGATTCATTACACAAAGTGAAATACTTCTGGCCTTTTGTGTTTTTTTTTCTTGATGACTACGGCTTACAGCTCATGGAATCTCATTTAGATTTTCTGAGATGCACCTGTAGTTTTTTTTTGTCATCAATACTTTTTATACATATTTATATGAAGACATTTATCACATAGTTGTGTACATGATAGTCCTATTCTTTCACCTTTATGTGTTCAGCTTTCTCTTTGATCTTAGCTGCTGTGTTCATTTTGTGTAAGCACACTGGGGGCAACAAAAATTAAACAGTCAAATTCCCTTCATGTTTACACATACTTGACCCACAAAGCAGATTTTGATTCTGATAAAATGCTTGTGTTAAGAGAGCTTTAATAAAGAATTTAACATTATATAGTAAATCACATAAAATGAAGACATTAAAGCTGCAAATTAGACAACAACCTACTTGTAGAATAATAGAATGTTCATCTTTATTTGAATAGATTGTGGTCCTGCACGCTGGCAGTGTTCAATACATGGAGACTTGGCAAACAGGGTGGGACGGTCTATTTTGCAGGTCCTCCGAACCCTCTTGCAATGTTGTCGTTTGTTTCAGCAGCTTCCTTGAGTGCCTGCATCACCAGAGCGTTCCTCTTTCTCGTCTCTTCCATTCTCACTGGGTTCGACTCAGGCAGATTCTGGTGGGCAGTACAGCAAGAGGCAAATACATGTAATGAATTATTACATTAAACCACATAATGAAAATGTTGCCCTAATTTCTTGTGTGCGTGTTAGATACAACTGTCTCACAAGCAAATGATACAACTTAGTTTAATATAAATATTAACTTGCACAGCAGTGTCCCTGAGGAAGCGGTCACACTTGACGGGAGGAGTTTATTCCGCACAGACAGGACACTAAGTCCAGTAAGACGAGGGAGGAGGACTGTGTATCTACGTAAATAATGCTTGGTGCTCAAACGCAGCTAAAGTTGATGGACAATGTTTACCAGATGTGGAATTTTTAATGTTGAGATGTCGGCCATACTATCTGCCCAGAGAATTCTCCAGTGTTTTTGTCGTTGGTGTTTACATTCCTCCAGATGCAAATTCAAAAACTCCACTACAGGAACTGCATGAGGTCATCAGCAGTCACATGACAAAACAACCTGATGGTGTTTTATTGTTGCTGGTGATTTTATTCAAACAAATCTCAGAACAGTATTACCTAAATTGCACCAGCATGTCCACAACCCCACCAGAGGAACAAACACGCTGGACCACGTCTACACCAATATTCCTGGCAGCTACAAAGCCCTCCCCCATCCCCATTTTGGTTAATCAGACCATATTGCTTCTTCAGCCCACTTACACCCAGCTGATTAAAGGGTCAAGACAACAATTAAAACAGTCAAAGTGTGGACAGATGAGGCTACAGTAGCTCTACAGGACTGTTTTGGTAGCACAGATTGGAGTGTGTTCAGAGAGGCCGCCGCCCAGGAGAGCCACTTCAAGCTTGAGGAATATACATCATCAGTGAAATCAGCAAATGTGTTGATGATGTGGTGATCACTAAAACGATAAAATCATTCCCCAATCAGAAGGCCTGGATGAATGGTGAGGTGAGGGCTCTGTCCAGAGCCAAAACAGCTGCTTTTCTGTCGACTGATAAAGAAGCTTACGGCGTCGCCAGAGCGAGACTGAAAGAGGCGAAGTGGAGACATCAGGTAGGTAGGTTTTTTGTTACAATATAACAAGTTATAGAATGAAATTGTGTTGACCTTATGGTGTTTTCATTCTTGCTGGTGACTGTAAATCAAACAAATCTCAGCACGGTATTACCTAAATTCGTTAGCAGAGACTGGAGAGAGACCTCAACACCAAAGATATGTGGCAGGCCATCAAAAACATCACAGGCTACAAAAGCAGGAGTTCCCCCATCATGTGTGAGGCATTGTTACCAGATGAACTGAACACCTTTTATGTTCACTTTGATCTCAACAAGGAGTCAGTTGTAAAGTCTACTCCACCTCCAGAGGACCGGCCACTGTCACTATCGCAGCAGATGTGAGGAGAGTTCTGCTGGGAGTGAATGAGTAAATCAGCTGGGCCTGATAACATTCCTGGCTGTGTACTTAAAACCTGAGCCAATCAGCTAGTTGATGTTATCACTGACATTTTCAACATCCCACTGTCTCAGGAGAGGGTTCCCACCTGCTTCAAGACAGCCACCATCATTCCTGTACCTAAAAAGTCTGCAGTGTCTACTCTGAACGACTACCGCCCTGTGACACATTCTGATGAAGTGCTTTGAGAAACTGGTTCTTACATAAAGAACAACATCCCAGCCAGCCTGGACCCTCACCAGTTTGCTTTCAGAACCAACAGATCCACAGAGGATGCCATCTCCACTGCCATCCACTCAGCCCTCACACACCTTGAGAAAAACAACACCTACATCAGAATGCCGTTTGTGGATTTCAGCTCAGCATTCAACACAATCTCCCCATGAAACTGATCGGTAATCTCAGCGCTCTGGTTTAAATACAACACTCTGCAACTGGATATTGGACTTCCTCACAGATCCCAGTCAGTCCGGATTGGCGGACATACCTCCTCCACTCTAGTGCTCAACACAGGAGCCCCCCAGGGCTGTGGGTCCCCCATCTTACAGCAAAGGGTGTTACACACCTTCAACAAGCCAGCATCGGCGCTGACTCGGCATCTGAGGGTTTAACAACCCACTACCACTCCGCCCTCATTGGTTTCGGATGGCACTAAATGTGGCGGACCCTCCGCATGAACGCGCAAACGGAGTGGAAGTATGTAGAGGGAGTAGCAAGCAATTTCGGAAAGGCCCTTGGACACAGTCAGACTGTACCGTAAAGGGGCGTGGCTTGAGCGAGGAGCGCGGCGTGTGCGAGGGCGCTGCGTGAGCGGTACTACCGCAGCCGGACGTTATTGGGTTAAAGAGAGACATTTCCATAAGGAAGTATAGGTTAGTGTTTTCTAAAACAGAAAGAATCTCAACACTACTGCATCTTGCCTGTCAGTTGCTGAACATTAACGTTAGGCTATATAAGTCATCAATCAAACATTTAAATCATAAACAAACATCGCCATTAAGACGCAAACGGGTACCACAATAAACCCATACAGTAGCCTACACAGTTTAGTCAGTGAGTTTGTGTTAGTTTAGTTACGTTTCTTTTAAAACGTTTATTTGTCTGTAACCGGAAAAGCTGTCTGCTGAACCACCTTGATGAGCTCTCTCCGCCTGTCTTCTCCCGATGCGATCGCACACCACATCCCGTAGCCGATCCCCAATAGAGCGGCCACCGCTGCGGAGCTCAGGACGGTCCGCAAGCCGCTCATCCTGGAAACGGTGAAGGATCAGCTGATGGTGACTGATTCACTGCCTGAGAACTCACCTACAACATCTGACCTGCATAGTTTGGTAACGTCGGACACAGAAACAGCAGTGCGCGCTGGGATATGGGTCTTCTTCTGTAGTTCTTCTTCTTCTTCTTCTTCTTTGTGTTTATTACTGATAGCAAACTTACAGGTGCATACCGCCACTTACCGGATCGGAGTGGTTATATGTAGCCTAGGCCTATGGCATGTCAGCTGAATTCTGCTTAATGAAAAAGAACTGCATACCGGTGGGTAGGCTACTGGCTCACTTCAAGCACTGACTGACTTTTTGTTAGACCCAAAGATGTACAAAGATGTTCTTTAGTTAGGTACATTGTAGTAGTATTAAATATACTGTTAAGTTTGTTCTAGTAGACAAATTTACATACACACATACCAGACATAGTCTGTTACAGAGAGAGAAAAACATTGTTCTTTTATTTCACTATACCTGTTTTTGAATCATATCTCCTAGTGTGGCATCCATTTTTGCTTATTTTGTCAAATTGTTAAAACTTATCACAGCATGTGTTACACCCTACCCCTGGTAGGGTAGGCCTAGATTGGAACAAAGGAACACCATGAATTTGACTTCAACTCACAAGGTCTGTGATATTTTTTGTAGATGATTTCATTGGTGCCAATTTAACAAATATAGGTACTCTGTGTAAAAGTTTTAAAACTCTCGCAAAAACATTTAGTGAGTTATAGTTGCTTAAGCAGAAAGTGTTATAACTATATCCAGTCTCCCCTATCTATTTTACAGCAACATACCTACTGCACAGCCAAATAGTACATTTTCTGCCCTACATTTCAAAATACAAAAAAACATTCTCTACATACACAAAATCAAAACACAGCAATCCTGTCTCAAAATAAAATCATTCTGTCAAAACACTAGCATGTTTTTTTTTAGATCACAGATGTGAAATCCATTGTTTTTTGTAATTAAGTTTCCTTTTTCTGTAAACCACCCTACATTTATGGCTTGACTGTGTGCATTTTTGGCAACAAACTATGTATGTAAAGTGAACGAGTCATCTTTTTCTTTATAGAATGTAGAAACAAATTACAGAATTATATATAATATTTATTAGGGCCCGAGCACGACCGTGTGAGGTCCCTATTGAATTTGCTCGGATTATTAGGGCCCGAGCACGACCGTGCGAGGTCCCTATTGAATTTGCTCGGATTATATTTTTTTAGGGCCCGAGCACGACCGTGCGAGGTCCCTATTGAATTTGCTCGGATTATTATTATTATTATTTATTATTTTTTTTTTTTCTGCAAAGTAGGCCCAAATGACATGGCCTAAACATACTCGAAAACTCACCAAAATTTGCAAACATGTCAGAACCGGTGAAAAATTTCGTATTCTACAAGTTTCGCACATGGGCGTGGCAAAATGACTCGCTAGCGCCACCTTGAAAATTGGAAATGATTAGCCCCTCGTTCACGTTCAACCTACATGTACGAAATTTTCTGGGGACATGTATCGTATCAAGACGCACAAAAAAGCCTCAAGAACCCATAGCCTAAAGTCAACAGGAAGTCGGCCATTTTGAATTTTATGGCCATTTTTGGATGATTTACACACTTCGTACTTTAACGAACTCCTCCTAGGGATTTAGTCGGATCGACGTCAAATTTCTGCTGTGCCTTCTAAAGGCATTGACGATGAAAAGTTGTGCTATTTGCGAGTTTTCGTCAATGGGCGTGAAACAGGAAGTTGTTGTAACTTCAGTGTACATGCTCACATCTGGACCAAACTGTACATGTAGGATGAGAGTCCCGCCCTGAACACATGTACATGCTGACATTCACAGACAATCATAGCGCCACCTGCTGGCAACAGGAAGTGACTTTTAACGAAGCAGCCCCCGCCGCACGTTTTACCTACGTGCACGAATTTTCTGTGGTACGTGTATCTTGTCCAGACGCACAAAAAAGCCTCTTGGAGCGATGCCCTAAAATCAACAGGAAGTCGGCCATTTTGAATTTTACGTCAAATTTTGGATGATTTACACACTTCGTACTTTAACGAACTCCTCCTAGGGATTTAGTCCGACCGACCTCAAATTTTTGCTGTGCCTTCTAAAGGCATTGAAGATGAAAAGTTGTGCTATTTGCAAGTTTTCGTCAATGGGCGTGTCCGTGGCGTGGTGTCAAAGATCAGCTCTTCGCCATGACACGGAAGTTGTCGTAACTTCAGTGTACATGCTCACATCTGGACCAAACTGTACATGTAGGATGAGAGTCCCGCCCTGAACACATGTACATGCTGACATTCACAGACAGTCATAGCGCCACCTGCTGGCAACAGGAAGTGACTTTTAACGAAGCAGCCCCCGCCGCACGTTTTACCTACGTGCACGAATTTTCTGTGGTACCTGTATCTTGTCCAGACGCACAAAAAAGCCTCTTGGAGCGATGCCCTAAAATCAACAGGAAGTCAGCCATTTTGAATTTTACGTCAAATTTTGGATGATTTACACACTTCGTACTTTAACGAACTCCTCCTAGGGATTTAGTCCGACCGACTTCAAATTTGTGCTGTGCCTTCTAAAGGCATTGAAGATGAAAAGTTGTGCTATTTGCGAGTTTTCGTCAATGGGTGTGTCCGTGGCGTGGCGTCAGAGATCAAGTCTTCGCCATGACACAGGAAGTTTTTGTAACTTCAGTGTACATGCTCACATCTGAACCAAACTTTACGTGCTTGATAACTCTCCCACCCCGCTATGGAGGACCGATCCTGACACAGTCAGAAATAAATACAGAAATAAATAAATGCTCAATAAATAAATAAGCATCCAATTAAATACACAAAAAAATTAAGTAAATAAATAAATGTAGGTAGTAATTAAATTATACAAGGAGACATAAATGTATATATTTTAATTAGTGCCTTTACTTATTCACCTTTGTTATAATTACCTTATTTGTTTATTCAACTTTATTTATTACTAATTTTTTTAATGTATTTAATTATGTGTGTGTTTTAATATTTTTGTCTGGTTTATTCTTCCTTTGTATTTATTTACCTTATTTATTTTCACCCATGGTATTTATTTCTGCCTGTCTTTTTTAAATTTTGTATGCATTTCTGCCTCATTATGCAAATGAGGAGGGGCTGTGTCTCAAGGGGTCATCTTCTCTGCTATTGGTGGACCAGTCAGACAGGAGAGCTCCTACTCTGCCTGCAGACATCAACGATCTTGCCCCTCACACAGTCAGATGGCTTCCTTCAGTGCGCTGAGGTGTTTAACAACTCTGAAGACAATACTACCAGCAATGTCTTCCTTCTCTTTTCACGTAGACGCTCCGACAGACAGTGCTTTCAGTTTGCTGCATGCATGGACACAGAACTGCGGTAAAGGGAGAAGCACACGGTCAGCTGGCTGCAGCTAAATCTGGAGTGCACTCGTATTCAATTCTGTATGGTAAATTCAGTTTTAATGGAGCAGAGCGAGCTGACAGGCAGAGTTAGAGACTTTTATGTCCGTTTCTCTCTTTACAAAGACGCATGTTGCAGTCAGAGTCTTCTCTGAGATGCGAGCACGACATACAACACAATTTATCAAATTACACAACGGATATACAGTATGAAAATAAGATTGATTGGATTATACTCACAGGACGTATAAAACCTGTTACATGCGTCTATTAAAAGTAAAGTAACACAAAAATGTCAGGGAAATTACTTTACTTAGATTTAAGTACTGCAGTTGTACATTTGAAATACCTTCCTACCTTTCTGATAGGAAGCCTTCTTGAGGTGGTATAAAACATTTCTTCTTATATTCTGATTTGAGTTGTGGACAACTATGACCACATGAATTAAAAAAATATTTCACTGCCCAAGTCAGCTATAACACAAGTCTTGTTCATCAGACTACATGCTGTACAGTATTTGACTACAGATTTTGTCCCAGGATTTCTTATGCATTTCTTCTTCTTCGTTGCATGATCTAGAATAATAAGGTGAGAAATGGGTCTATTCTGAGTTCATCCTGCACTGCAGCAGCTAATAAAGTCCATTTAATCCCCAAAACGCTTTTCTTTTAGGCAGGCTGGAGCAGAAAACAACTCACCTTTCTCAAGTTGTACAGTAATGTCACATGTGTATGAAGGTGGATCAAACAAGCTAATCTTAAATGTCAAAGTAGAGAGGAGCCTAGTAGGCCTATTTATTTTCATTCATTACACAATATGAATAAGCTATGCAGACAGTTGTAAAGAAAGAACATCTTTTTCTTCTGTTCTCTACTTGTTATAGTTACACAGTATTAGGGGTGTGGGCTGTATTAAAAGTATCCACTGTTCTCCCATGCTCTAACACACAGTAACGATGAAATGTGTGCTGTTCTCACATTCTTCCTCTGTATGTACACATAAACAACAAGGCAGGGAAATATAAAAGGAATTTATTTTATTGTTTGGGTACATTATTGTTCAGTGTACATGTTCACATCTGAAACAAACTTTACGTGCTTGATAACTCTCCCACCCCGCAGACATCTACACGCCAATACCGATTTATATTCATAGCGGCAAGTGCTATGTAGCTCCACATAGGGGACACAGGAAGTGACATATAGCACATTCATGCGGCGTCGGAACCGCGTAGGAAATTCACAGCCGCACCGGCAGAGCTCCAGAATATGCAACTCGGCCAGCTCACGCGCAGACGCGCTTACAAGTGCGAGGGCCCGCCCAACGCTGCTTGCAGCTTTAATTGTCACTTGTGTCTCTTACTGCATTGATGTTTAATTGATGCTTGTATGTTGTTTTCTCAAATGTAAATCGCTTTTGATAAAAGCATCTGCTAAATGAGTAATTGTGAATACACAATTACATTGAAAAAAATGCACAGAAGGGAAAGAAACGAAAATTCACAGTCCTGTTCTAATCCATATGATCGTCAGCATTTGGCCGCATGTTCTGATCCCTATCACATCTAATGTCATCCCCGTGGCCCAGCTACACAATTAGTCTTCACACAACAGCTGCGGCAGCCTCTCGACACTGTTCCGACCTGGCATTTCTTTTCTCCGTGAGATGGAAGAATTTTGAAAGTTGCACTGCTGTCTGAACAAGGGAGAATCTTGTTCAGACATTATTCTTTCTTTCTCTCCTCCTCTGTGTTGTTCTGTATCCACAATGGATAAACCCAACTCCAGAAAGTCCCCTTTTTACTGCATTGTGTACCAAATAATAACCAGAGAAGAGTCCCCTCGACCAGCTGGTCCCAAGGCTCTCTGCAGTAACAAGTCCCCAACCCTCAGGACAGCAACACCAACTCAAGCAGACCAAACCAAATTATCAGCTAGCAGAAAGAAAAATATATTGAATACTGCAAAGAAACAACCAAAACAAGTAAAATACAAAGTTATCTGACCCTAAAAAGAGAATTCACACTGGCAAATTACCTGAGCAAAATAAAATATCCTAAACTAAGAAAAATGTTGCCAACATACAGACTGAAAACAGAAGAGTGAACATAGCCTGGCCATAGAAAAGGGTCGCCACAGACAGAGCTGGCTACCACAAGAGGAGAGACTCTGTTCCCAGTGTGACACAGGACAGGTAGAGACAGAGCTGCAATTTCTAACCTCATGCCCTAAATATAAAACACTATGACAAAAACACTACAAATTTTTTCCCAAATATACCCCAAATTCGAATTTATGTCACACTCCAAAACCCCCCTATATACAGGGAGAAATGCCCAAATGTCAAATAATTGCTCTCATCAATGCCATGAAGTGAGGTGAACCAATGGAAACTTAGACTAATAAATAATTGTACTAATTTTCATATTATTATTGTTTTGATTGTAAATGTCACATTTGATATTTTTGTCTTTTTTTTTAATGAACTAATACTTTTTTTTTTGCATATTAATATACACACACAAAAAATTTTAATACAGTATATTATTATAATAACACATTACAGTGTCATTTATTTGTTTATTTAATTTTTCTTAACACACACACACACGTTACTGTGTCATTTATTTATTTTAATTTAATATACTAACACACACGCTTATTGTTTAACTTATTTACTTTTTTAAAATTTTTATTTTTATGGAATATTTATATTTTATATATTTTATTATTATTATTATTTTATTTTGTATTAACACACACAAACACAACTTTTGCTGTTTTATTTCCTTATCTAATGAAATGTATGAAATTAATTGTCCTTATGTACTTTCTATATAGCTTTGGCAATACTGTTGCTTATTATGTATTATATAATATAATAATAATATAATATTATGTTGCAGAAGTAGAGGCTTTATACACAGAGATGGAAGGTAACAAATTAAAATTAGTCGCGTTACTGTAATTGAGTAGTGTTTTGTGTACCTTTTTATAGTAGTTTTTATAATCTGTACTTTTATTTTTACTTAAGTATGTTTGTTTTTTAGTATTGTACTTCACTACATTTTAAATCACATCCGTTATTGAGTAAAAAATATCCCAAGGAAAAACTTGCAACGACTTCGGCATCAAGTGCAAGAGCAGCAGCTTTATTATCCAAGCTTATAAAAACTCTACATCAAACCTGCGCAAGCATGTCGAGGTAAGGTAATATTCTTTTTTCCCAGTAGGGGTGTTTACAATTGATGTTTACATACAATTAGGCTTCATACGACAGCAGGCTGTTTCGACCTTTCTTTTCTTCGTGAGATGGAAGAATTTAGAAAGTTTTGCTACACTGCTGGGAGCCTTCAAGTGCAGCAGCACAGGGATCATGTGTAAAATCAAGTGTGTCGGACTTCATCCAGCCAGAGGGAACGATCACCGGCCATCCACAGCGTAGTAAGTCTACCGGAGAGTGATCGTTTCCTCTGGCTGGATGAAGTCTGACACACCTGATTTTACGCATGATCCATGATGATACAGAAAAATGGAAATGAATGGCCAAAATAGCATGTTTGAAACCTGCTTGTACCATTACACTGGTATCGTTAAAAATAAGTTTGCATAGTTTAGAGTAGCCCCTGTGTGTAGATAAGGAGGCTTTGCTCAAATTAACCAAAATTAGCTTTGCTCAAATTTCCCAGCCCAGTGTGGCCCGTCATAGTCTAAACTGTTTCACCACTGTTTCATAATGAAAGAAAACATTATTATTAAAACTTATCATTATAACATAAAACGTCTCTAACATTGTTTTGCACCATTACGTTGGCAAAGTATCTGTCAAACAAGCTAAAATCAAAAGTGCCATATGGCTTTATGCCCTTGATTAAATAAGAAAAATTGTATAAATAAGGTATTAAATCAGTATAAATAAGTTCTTTTAGGAGGTTAAAAAAATAACTTTAATGTTCAAGTTTTAAATTAGCTACTTTTTACTTTTACTTGAGCAGATTTTTATATCGTAATTTTACTTGTACTTAAGTAAAAGTTCATCAAAGTAACATAGTACTCTTTCCACCTCTGTTTATATTTAGGGTTTTGAAAATGATGCCTTCATTTGTGACATGTTGTGGAAACAACATAAATTGTGTTAATGGTATGCTATGAACAGACAGATGTTGGGTTTTTAGTTTTGAAAAGGTGACTACAGATTGGACAAAAGAATGTTAGCGGTTGTAAAAAACTGTAACCTCCGTAGGCTAATTGTGCTGTTTCATGCATTATATTCTTTAATGTCCCTCTCTGAATTATATTTTCTACACTGCATGATAATGTGCTCTACATCCTCTAGAGCAGGGGTTTTCAGAGTCTGACACTTTGGGCCTCACCTCAGACAAAAGGTCCGTTTGACTTTATGTGGCTCTGCGCAGTGCTGACTTACTGCTGGTTAGACACTGTGTGCAACTATCTGCAAAACGTCACAATGACACATGAAATTAAAACCTTGTGCGAGCAAAGTAGTTGCAATCACTAAGTCCGGCAACTGCAGTTACTTTTCTCCGGCTGCACAAAGTTGGAAACACCTTTTGTCTGATCTCACGCTATCTGCAAATGCCATGAGGTCATTGTTCTAAACTCACAGTAAGTTCACGCAGGTGGAATGTGTCTGACTTGACAGCGCAGTTTTTACACCCTGCCCTTGCAGTCACCTGCAGCTCACGTTTGACAATCAAGTCAGCTGCAGTCAGCTGCAGTCATCTAATGTTTGGGAAAAGGCATGCCACCCCACTCATCTGCACTTAGTTTACTTGCTTAGTTTCGCTCAATTCCTGGATCATGATTGTGTCACTTGATCCAAAAGGCACTCAACAATTGAGCCAAGATAGTCTAATATTGCTGATTGACGTAACTTCAGTATACACCAAATACATTTTAAAAAATGTCTGTTCTCAGGAATTTATTAGTTTCTTACTTTGATAGTGGAAAAGACAGTATCCCAAAACTACTGTAGCCTATCTCTGAACTCTCTCTTCAACCAAATCACACATATTCTATGTGATCTCCTTTCAATAACTAATGTAATAACTAATATAATTTTGTTTCTCTTCCATTCACTGTGCCTCCCCTGGAACAGTTTGGAGCCCCCTGAGGAGGCCCGCCTCACACAAACCTCTGTTTCAGTGTTACGCCACTGACACCTATCTGTTTGACTTTTCCCCATTAAATATAATGTGGAGTGAAACCATGCATGCCTGACCCTTAATCTTGTAACGATGACTGCGGTTACTATATCCTGCACTAACTTGTTTAAGATAAACTGACTATTGTATTTTATAAGTATTTCTCCCTTTATTGTCTGGATACCGTTTCTTCTGCCAAGTGTTAATCATAACTGTTCTAATGAATGATTTTGCCTCGTCTATAGCATAACCTATTTTTCTCATCTACTTTAAGACTTTAACAACTTATCTGCTTGTTTGTTTCCTTTTACACTCATATGTATGGCAAGCCGTTTCAAAGTTTATTCATTAAAACTCACTTGCCACTATTTTAAAAGCTACCAGTACTTATTTATTAGTTATAGTAACTATTATATTAGTTACTAGTAAAAAATATATACTTACTATTTGTGCACATTTTTTCTATTGAATAATACCCATCCTTTCTAGTCTAAATTTCTGTCATTAGATCATCTCTGACTGTTTGTCTTGACAAACCTCTGAGAGCTACTCCTGAATCTGAGCAAATGATGATCCACTGAAGGCCAAAAATTATTGCAATAATTTCTGCAGAAAATATGAATAATTCTTTGGTCAATTTGTGATATATACTGATATTAAATTCTGAAATATACAGATGAAACTCGAAAAATTAGCATATCGTGCAAAAGTTCATTTATTTCAGTAAGTCAACTAAAAAGGTGAAACTAATATATTTTATAGACTCATTACATGTAAAGTGAGATATTTCAAGCCTTTATTTGATATAATTTGATGATTATTGCGTACAGCTTATGAAAACCCCAAATTCAAAATCTCAGAAAATTAGAATATTGTGAAAAGGTTCAGTATTGTAGGCTCAAAGTGTCACACTCTAATCAGCTAATTAATCTAAAACACCTGCAAAGGGTTCCTGAGCCTTTAATTGGTCTCTCAGTCTGGTTCAGTGGAATTCACAATCATGGGGAAGACTGCTGACCTGACAGTTGTGCAGAAAACCATCATTGCCACCCTCCACAAGGAGGGAAAGCCTCAAAAGGTAATTACAAAAGAAGTTGGATGTTCTCAAAGTGCTGTATCGAGGCACATTAATAGAAAGTTAAGTGGAAGGGAAAAGTGTGGAAGAAAAAGGTGCACAAGCAGCAGGGATGACCGTAGCCTGGAGAGGATTGTCAGGAAAAGGCCATTCAAATGTGTGGGGGAGCTTCACAAGGAGTGGACTGAGGCTGGAGTTACTGCATCAAGAGCCACCACACACAGACAGATCCTGGACATGGGCTTCAAATGTCGTATTCCTCTTGTCAAGCCGCTCCTGAACAACAAACAACGTCAGAAGCGTCTTACCTGGACTAAAGAAAAAAATAACTGGTCTGTTTCTCACTGGTCCAAAGTCCTCTTTTCTGATGAGAGCAAATTTTGCATCTCATTTGGAAACCAAGGTCCCAGAGTCTGGAGGAAGAATGGAGAGGCACACAATCCAAGATGCTTGAAGTCCAGTGTGAAGTTTCCACAGTCTGTGTTTGTTTGGGGAGCCAAGTCATCTGCTGGTGTTGGTCCACTGTGCTTTATTAAATTCAGAGTCAGCGCAGCCGTCTACCAGGACATTTTAGAGCACTTTATGCTTCCTTCAGCAGACGAGCTTTATGGAGATGCTGACTTCATTTTCCAGCAGGACTTGGCACCTGCCCACACTGCCAAAAGTACCAAAACCTGCTTCAATGACCATGGGATTACTGTGCTTGATTGGCCAGCAAACTCGCCTGACCTGAACCCCATAGAGAATCTATGGGGCATTGCCAAGAGAAAGATGAAAGACCGAACAATGTATCCATAATCATCAAAATTATATCAAATAAAGGCTTGAAATATCTCACTTTGCATGTAATGAGTCTATATAATATTAGTTTCACCTTTGAAGTTGAATTACTGAAATAAATTAACTTTTGCACGATATGCTAATTTTTCAAGTTTCACCTGTATATACCAATTCCCACATTTACATTTATTCATTTGGCTGACATACTATACTATACTATACATGTCAGAGTTCGCATGCCTCTGGCACAACTAGGGGTTAAGTGTCTTGCTCAGGGACACATTGGTGGATGTGTCCTAATGGGAATCAAACCCAGGTCTCTCACGCTAAAGGCATGTGTCTTACCCACTGTCACATCGCCACCCCTTGTCCATCAGAAGGATTCTTTGAATCATCTGCCTACCCCTCCTCTCCCTTACACCCAGCCCGTTCTAAATGTAACCGCTTTAGACAAGAATGATAGCTGATAGAATACTCTGACTAGGCACGGAAAGGAGGAATTGGATGGAATACACCCAACAACTTTTCTTAGAAAATAACAATGTTTCCCGTTTGAAACCAGTCTCCTTCAGTCCCCTCCTCCCTCTGCCTTCTCCTCCTCCGCCCTGGATTGTGGATGATGAGCCCGCATATACTGTCCGGAGGATCCTGGACTCTCGGCGCCAGGGACATGGTTTCCAGTATCTCATTGATTGGGAGGGTTATGGACGGGAGGAGAGGAGCTGGATTCCCCGGCATCACATCCTGGATGTGGACTTGATGAGGGAGTACCATCAGCTAGTTCAAAGTAGTCATGGATGAATCTCCTATAATACCCTGTGAACCCAAGCATCGGATGTTCTTCATGTTCTTCAAGGGTGCTAGAGAAGACAATTAAGTCTTCTAAGAACACAAGGACTTCTTTGAGGTTCAGGCAGCCCATGCATTTCTCCATTACACGTTGAAATGTGCTGGGAGCATTGGTCACTCCCTGGGGCATGCAATTAAATTCCCAGAAGCCCATTGGTGTGACAAACGACGTCATTTTTCTTCTTGATGACCACAAATAGGTGATGCAAATGGCCTTTCAGATTCTCGGATTATGTTGGCATCACACATTTCTTTCAGATGCAGTCTGACAGCCTCATAATCCGAGAGGTGAATTGGTCTCGGTCGTTGCTTGAAGGGGGTTGGATCTGAAAATAGTATGTGATGCTTTACAGCTGATTTGTGTCCATAGTCTAGGTCATGTATGGCAAAGACTTCTGACTTAGAGTTTAGCCTCTCAGTCACTCTTTTTTTTTCCACTCTTCACTTAGAGGAGAATCTGTGAAGTCAAACTGCAGAGAGCTGGCTGAATCAGGCGAGCTAATGTTGCACTCAACAGTTGTTGTGGTTGCTGGTGAAGTTTTCTCTGTGTCACTACCTTGTCCTGCAGCAGGCAGCAGTGGTGTGACTGAAGATGGTATGAAGAGTTCAGCCATACATTGGCTAGCGGGTACTTTGATGCATTTTGACAAGGATGAGATTTTAAAAGATGTCTGAGCTGGGGCTGCCATGACATAGCTGCAGAATACTAGACCACCAGCTACTTTTCCAACCTTCCCACTGTCTTGTTCAACTCTGTTTCTGTTAGACATTATTTTAATCAGAGGACCATTTGCACAATGCACTTGTTTGCTGCAGACACTGTTTTCATTTGAGGCCGTATAGGTTTCATTTGAGCACATCCAAAACATTTGTTCCAATCAGCACAGTAACTTCTCTGTTTGCCCTATAATCAGTAACTTTGAGTGCCAGGGTACATATTTCTTCAGGTTTCCCTGCAATTTATTCTGGGAAGAAGATGCTTAGCTCTATGTAGCCCAGATAAGGCACAGTCTGGCCACCTGCACCCTCATGAGGTTTTGCAATGATTGGATTGACCGTCAGGGTAGATGGAGTTTGTGAAATGACTCTTGACACAGTTGTAACCTGGGAGCCAGAGTCAAGGAGGCAGGTGCATTGTACTCCATCGACAGCTAGTACAGCGGTGTGCTTTGATCCTAAGTGCATTTAGAAGAGCTTTATCTGACATCTCAGAAACAGATTGACTCATGTTACTGGCTTGCTTGCGTTTGTGCTGCTTGGGGACTTTGTCGAAGTTGGGCTTCAGTCCGTCCCTCTACTGAAACCCGGTCCAGTTTAAACCTTGGCCATACTTGGCTTTCCACTCCTGCTGTCTTACTTTCAGGTCTTTGTATTTCTTGTCAACTAAGTCCTTGTTGGGAGCATTTTCACACTGCCTGGCAATATGACCATTTTCCCCGCACAAAGTTTTTGTTCTGGCCTTGGTGCATGCTGATGCAGTTGAACCTCAGCTGCTGTCAATGATGGCTCTTGTCGTGTAGTTGTCTTTAGTTCTTGTTTCTTTCTCCTCTGTGTTCTCTTTTCTGTTATCTGTACTACTGTAGTTCTGTTACTTGCTTCCTTAACCTCCTGAAGATGCAGGGAGGGTTTCACTTTTGAGCCCCCAAGATGGCGTTGCATTCTATCCATCTTTACTGCCCTCCTTTCCTCTTCCATTCGCAGTTGGAGGAGAAGTTCGGAGAAATCTGGTGAGGACTCCATCTTGATCTTTTGTTGAAGGGTCAGGAGCAATGTCTGATCCCAGCAACCACGAATAAACTTTTTGAATAGCTGTTGGTTAACACTTGCTTCACTTACACCACCTCGTCTGATTGCAGCACTGAGAGTTGCTTGTAGCCTCTGAAGGTATTCAGAGGCGTTTTCACCTGCATCCTGGTGACTACTGAGAAACTTTTCCAAATATCTCCTCTCCATCATCAAGTCCATACGCTGACTGAAGAAGTCTGATGTAGTCATGTGGAGACGAATGGGAGCCAAGTTTTACATTATTTATTATATTATTTGGCGAAAGTAAACTCTCCAGTATCATCCTTCTTTGCATGTCAGAGGGCAGGCCATCCTGAAACATGAGTTCGACATGTAGGCACAAAATCCACTTCACCAGGTGGTTTGGGCACGCTACCTGAGAAGGATCGCAGCCGCTTGGAGCCTAAACTAGGAGAAGTATCATGTTATCATTCTTGATAACATACTCTACTATTATGCACTGAACATCCAGTGGGTTCAGTATGTCTTGGTGTGATGTTTTAGAAATGACTGGTACACATTTTCTTTTAGATTTTGTTGCTCTATCCTTTGATCTGGAAGTCAGAAAGGGCGATGTGGGGATGGTCTGAGCAGCCTCACCGTCTCTTGAGCTCTTCTCGCGAGATCTGCATAATAGAGGTGTACTGCTTCCATCAGAGTCTACCTCTTCATGATCAGAGCTACTGCTTTGTGTCATGCTCTTGGGTTTTTGTGTGGTATTTTTCTGTTATTTTGTTAATGTCCATTCCTGTTTTACTCTTTGCCTCTGTGTTCTTGTTTAGGTTTTGTTAGTTGATCATTGGTTCCTTGTTCTCTGTTGTATTTGGGTTCACATGTCCTTGTGTATTGTCGCTAACTTTACTTTTTTTTTTTACTTTTTATTTTGTAGTGATCAGTTTCATGTGTTTTTGTCTAGCTTTGTTTCCTGTCTGCTTGATTGCTTATGTGTCTGTGTGGGAGTGAATATGAGTAAATCAGCTGGGTCTGATAACATTCCTGGCTGTGTACTAAAAACCTGTGCCAATCAGCTAGTTGATGTTATTACTGACATTTTCAACACCTCACTGTCTCAGGAGAGGGTTCCCACCTGCTTCAAGACAGCCACCATCATTCCTGTACCTAAAAAGTCTGCTGTGTCTACTCTGAACGATCACACCCATTCTGATGAAGTGCTTTGAGAAACTGGTTCTTCAGCACATAAAGAACAACATCCCAGCCAGCCTGGACCCTCACCAGTTTGCTTTCAGAACCAACAGATCCACAGAGGACATCATCTCCACTGCCCTCCACTCAGCCCTCACACACCTTGAGAAAAACAACACCTACATCAGAATGCTGTTTGTGGATTTCAGCTCAGCGTTCAACACAATCTCCCATGAAACTGATCGGCAAACTCAGCACTCTGATTTAAATACAACACTCTGCAACTGGATATTGGACTTCCTCACAAACAGACCCCAGTCAGTCCGGATTGGCAGACACACCTCCTCCACTCTAGCGCTCAACACCGGAGACTTCATATCGGGAGAAAATTGATGATCTTGCAGAGTGATGTACAGAGAACAACCTATTGCTCAACGTCAGCAAACCTAAGGAGCTGATGGTTTATTTTAGGAAGAAGGAGATGAAGACACACACTCCTGTCTACATCAGTGGAGCTGTGGTGGAGCAGGTGAACAGTTTCAGGTTCCTGGGAATCAGCATCACAGAGAAGCTGACATGGTCATCTCACATCTCCACGCTGGTGAAGAAAGCTCAGAAACGACTGTATTTCTTGAGGAAGCAGGGAGGATGTAACAAAGAACAAGTGTCAACAAAAAACTGGAAGATTAGAACAACTCACGGAAAGACAAGAAGTTAGAGACCTTTGTAGCAGGACTGATAAATGCAACATTTGAGACCAAATCTTAAACTGAAATGATTCAGGTTATCATGGAAGCTACAGAGCACCATTTGGATGCTTAAAATGGGAGGAAGTAAATGATAAACTCAGATTAGAGTAAAGTCAAGAGACTGCACTTGTGGGTTGACAATGCTAATAATTTGAATTCTCCAATGGAATGTGAGAAGCCTGACTGCTAATGGACAAGATTTCAAGCAATGCATTATTCATATAAGATAAAAAAAACAGACATTGTATGTATTGAAGAGTCTTAGTTAAAACCTAATTTGGATTTTGTTTTACATGGTTAAGTGGCAGTGACGCGAGATAGGAGAGTGGGGGGAAGAGGAGGATGAGCCATTTTGTAAAGCAAGGTATTTCTTACAGAGTGCTAGATAGGAAGTAAACATGAGAATGTGGTAGTGAATGTGTGGACAGAAAAGATAGAGTTGGTGATTGTGAATTAGTATAATCTGTGCAAAAGGCTTGTGTTAAGCAAGCTTGAGGGGATAGAAGGGCAGACAAGTAGTAGCATTGTTTGGTGTGGAGATTTTAATGAACACAACCCACTGTGGGGGAGTGACAGGACATCCAGTAATGCGCAAGTAATAGAAGAATTGCTAGATGAAATGAATTAAGTATGCTTAAATGACGGCAGTAACACAAGAATAGATAAGAATAGAATAAAACTCCATTGCATCAGTATGTGATTGTACAGTGTATCAGGAAGGAACCATAGGGAGTGATCATTAGCCAGTCTGGGGCATGATAATATTGCTGCCTCAGTGACCCCATAAAGAGCACAGGTGGGAAATGGATCCTTGAGAAATCCAACTGGGAGAAATATCTGGAAGAAAGTGATGGCAGAAAAATTAAGCCAATATGTAAGCTGACCTTATTGGTAAAGTTTATAATTTAATAACAGGTCTTTCTGATCATAATTTAACATTAGTTGCAAGGAAACTGTCAAAAGCGCACTACCGAAATTTAAATGAGGTTGATGATAATGAATCTGTACTCTATATCCCCAGGAAATATATTGCCAGGATTTTATAATGAAATTAGAAAGGTAAATTGGATTGAAATGAGAAATGATAAAGACAGTAATACAGCTTCTAGTGAGTTGATAAAGATGTTTCAACAGCTTGTTTTTAAATATTCTAAACGAAAAAAGGAAAAGCCTAAAGGCAAAATTCCTTTACCTTGGTTAAATGATAATCTATGGAAAATGATGAGAACTCGAGATTCAGCATTAAAAAAAATCCCATAAAACGGGAATTACAACTGATCGCCTGATCTATAAGGGACTTTGAAATAAAGTTACTCAACAGTTCAGACAAGCAAAAGCAATGTTTTTTCTGAATATAATTAAACAAGCAAAGGGCAATTCTAAACAACTTTGGCAAACTATAGATAAATTAACTGGAAAGATGCAAACTAAGAGTGGAATAATAGAACTGAAAATAGATGATGAAAACCACAAGGATGGACAAATAGTTTCAAACTATTTTAATGAGTATTTTATTGATTCAGTGAAAATTATTTAAAGGGACTGGTTAATTAAATTATCCAACACGCCTCTGTATTGCCTCATCCCTGTTCATCACCTCATTCCTCTATTTATGATCATGAGACTCTGTGTATTAAACACATTGATTATTCTAAAACAGATAAAATAATACAATCTTTATCTAACTCAAAAGCTAAATATTTCTGGGGACTCGATAGCTCTTTCATTAAAACACATAGGGAGATTTTAACACCAGTTATTACATATATTGTGAATAAATCTATTGATGAGTGTATCTCCCCCAGTGTCTTTAAAACAGCAGTTATAACTCCAATTTACAAATCTGGAAGCAAAAATGAAATTAGCTATTACAGGCCTATTAGTATATTGCACGTAGCATCTAAAATTCTTGAGAAAGCTATCATAGAGCAGCTAACCGATCACTTAGATTGTAACAATTTGTTGCATTCCATGCAGTTCGGCTTTAGACGCAATCATTCCACTGACGCAGCCTGCTGCTATCTGATGGAAAACATAAAAGCCAACTTGGAGGAACGGTGGGTGCCGTGTTTCTGGACTTGCGAAAAGCCTTTGACACGGTAAACCACAGTGTCCTCCTGACTAAGCTCTCTAAGTATAATCTGTCCATGGAGACATTGCATTGGATACAATCGTATCTTTCAAATCGGATGCAATGTGTGAGGGTAAAAAATGTATTGTCCTCTCTGAACCCACCACAACTGGGGTCCCACAAGGATCAATTCAATTCTGGACCCTTGTTGTTCAGTATTTACATCAATGATCTTCCAGCTGTGTGCAAGGGCGTAGACATCATCATGTATGCAGATGTCCTAAATTGTCCTCAGCCATGGACAAAATAAGTAACTGGCTTAAATCTTCTTGCTTAACACTACAAAAAACTGTTTTTTTTGTAATGTATTTCGTTAAGTCCAATAAAGTTTAAGATATGCCTAACGAACCGAATAACTCATTCCACTGCACACAGAAATTGTGCTATTCCGAAAAGATCCTCTGCCTTTGCACAGACAGCTTTTTCATTTAAAACCATTAAACAATGGAATCAACTCCCTGACAGTCTAAACTTGTCTGTAGATCTGAATAATTTCTCTCGAAACTTAAAGAAATACATTCTCAATAACCAGCTGTTTCAGCATCAGCACACTTAAAGTCTACAAATGTTAAATTGAAGTAATTGTTTTTGAATATGTTGTATATATTTTAGGCTGTGATGGTCTTTTGATTAGCTTTTTTATTTAAACATCTGATTGGTTTTAAATGATTATTGTTGGATTAATATTATATGTATTTGCTAGTGCTATTGACAGTTATTTGTAATGTTTCAATATTGTTTGCACCTGCCCGAGGACTGCAGATGGAAATTAGTGTTGGCTAACTCTGGTACAAAACATCTTTTCGTAAGATTAATGTATTTTGTACTATGTCCCTGACAAATAAAAATAAATAAAAAAATAAAAATAAATAAAAACATAACGAAGAAAATGCCATTGTGGGATGATAAGTAATAATAATAATAATACATTTTATTTGTAAACAAATCTGAAAGTGCTACAGATTAAAAACAATAAAATTAAACATGGAATAAGAATAACCCAAAATCTCTGCTAAAAGGTGGGTTTTAAGGCCGCATTTAAAATCATCCACAGTGGGTGGTGTCCTCAGTGGTCAGGGAGAGCATTCCACAGACTGGGAGAGACTGAACAGAAAGCCCACTCTCCCATATTACTGAGCTTGGTCCTGGGAGGAGATATGCTGAAGCAGAACGGAGGTTTGTGGGGTGAGGAGTTCCTAGAGCAAGGGGGGGGGGCGTCACCATAGATGCACTAGTGAGTGAGGAGGGAGACCCTGTACTCAATCCTGAGTGAGACAGTTCAGCTCATAGTTTACGGGTCAGCCATGTTATAGTTTTGCACTTTGCAGTTTTGGTCAGTTGAGTATCTGTTATTTTGTCTCTGATTTGGGTTTCAGTCCTGTCTGTTGTCTTGTGTCTAGTTTACTCTGTGTGCTCGTGCTTGTTGGTCTGATGTTCTCTGTGTGTCTTGTTGGGGGATCTGGGTTAGTTCTAATCTTGATTGTTCTGCCATAGTCTGTCATCATTATTCAGTTTGCCTGTCTGTAAATGTAAATGCTCTGTATTTGTATAGCGCCTTTCTAGTCTTTTCGACCACTCAAAGCGCTTTTACACTACATCTGCATTCATCAGTCACACACATTCATACACTGAGCCTAAGTGCTCAAACAGAAACTAACATTCACACTCATTCATACACTGGCGGAACAGCTGCCAGGGGCAAATCGGGGTTCAGTCCCAAGGACACTTCGACACGCAACCAGGGGGCGCCAGGGATTGAACTAAATTATGTTTAGTGTATTTTCTGCATTTAGATTTGCTTGTGTCTATTCCCCCAGCAATTCCCCTGCCTGCTTGTCCACTAAGTACTTTGAGTTCCAGTTAATGTATGATCTTTTGTTTTGCATCTGTAAGTGTCTCTCTGCCTGCCTGCCTCTCTGTTTTCCCCTGCTGTCTCTCTGCCTCGTTTGTCCTGATCCCGGTCACCTGTGTTGCTCCTGCTCGTTTGTCCCTGGTGTCAAATGTTTGCTGTGTGTCTTCAATCCTTCAGTCTAGTCATTGTAGTGTGATGAGTGTTTCGCCTGATTTGGAGTTTCCTGATCATTTTGCCTTCCTCCAACCTGTAAGCCATCCTGCTTTTGTGGATTAAAACCCCTGAACTTACTATGTGCTCGGGTGTCTTGCATTTGGGCTCTCACCTCCTCACCCACGAATCCTGACGTGGAGAAGACAAAGGAGTGGACAAGCTTTTCTGCATCTGCAGGAGTGAGTGTGGGATGGAGTTTGGAGATGTTCCTGAGGTGGAAAAAGAAGGTCTTGCTCAGATGTTTAATGTTAGCCTCAAAGGCGAGCTGAGAGTCCATTCTTACTGATGTTGAAAGTGGAATATCCTGGCCAGAGAAGGTAATGCTGGTAATGACGAATGACCGGACCTGGTGTGGGGTGCCAACTAGGATTGCGTCAGTATTGGAGCTGTTTAGCAGCAGGAAGTCTTGCTTCCTTCACTTGTTAATCTCCTCCTTCAAGCTGGTGGTCAGAGTGGTTGATCCAGAGCACTGAAAAACCTTGCGCCACAAGAACAGTTTCTTTCCGTCTGCAGCGGTCCCCCACTGTCACAGACTCAAGCCCCCCACCACCATACCTGACCTAACAACTCACAACTTTGAACCGTGCACATTGCATTAAATCTTTCTTTTGCATATTGTGGATTTTAGCACATTCCTTTGCACATGATTAATTATCCTGTATATTTTGTGCATACTATTATAGGAGATTTATTTATTTTTTTTTTGTATACTACATTTTTGATCTCTACTTTTCCTGTATTTATTTTCATGCATACCAATGTAAGCACCACTACACACCAAGGCAATTCCTTGTGAAAATGTACCTGCCAATAAACCTCATTCTGATTCTTAAGGAAAGGCAAGATGGAATAAATCATGTTGAAAAGTGGGGAATAGACAGGGGATTTAAATCTTTAGGGGAAAACCCAAATTTTTTCTTTACAGAAGGAAACTCCGGGAATATAGTTTTAAACTGTATGGGAATTTATTTTGATCTGATAAACATGGAGAGAGTATCTCTGAAATATATTTATGTAGTCTTAATAAAATCAAGATTGAATTAAAGCTGCAAGCAGCGTTGGGCGGGCCCTCGCACTTGTAAGCGCGTCCGCGTGTGAGCTGGCCGAGTTGCACATTCTGGAGCTCTGCCGGTGCGGCTGTGAATTTGCTACGCGGTTATGTCGCCGCATGAAGGTGCTATATGTCACTTCCTGTGTCCCCTATGTGGAGCTACATAGCACTTGCCGCTATGAATATAAATCGGTATTGACGTGTAGATGTCTGCGGGGTGGGAGAGTTATCAAGCACGTAAAGTTTGGTTCAGATGTGAGCATGTACACTGAAGTTACAACAACTTCCTGTTTCATGGCGAATCATCGACGCCACGGACACGCCCATTGACGAAAACGCGCAAATAGCACAACTTTTCATCGTCAATGCCTTTAGAAGGCACAGCAGAAATTTGACGTCGATCCGACTAAATCCCTAGGAGGAGTTCGTTAAAGTACGAAGTGTGTAAATCATCCAAAAATGGCCGTAAAATTCAAAATGGCCGACTTCCTGTTGCCTGTAGGCTATGGGTTCTTGAGGCTTTTTTGTGCGTCTTGATATGATACATGTCCCCAGAAAATTTCGTAAATGTAGGTTGTACGTGAATGAGGGGCTAATTTTTTCCAATTTTCTAGGTGGCGCTAGCGAGTCATTTTGCAACGCCCATGTGCGAAACTTGTAGAATACGAAATTTTTCACCGGTTCTGACATGTTTGCAAATTTTGGTGAGTTTTCGAGAATGTTTAGGCCATGTCAGTTGAGCCTACTTTGCAGAAAAAAGAAAAAAAAAAAAAAAAAAAAAAAAATTAAAGCTGCAAGCAGCGTTGGGCGGGCCCTCGCACTTGTAAGCGCGTCCGCGTGTGAGCCGGCCGAGTTGCACATTCTGGAGCTCTGCCGGTGCGGCTGTGAATTTCCTACGCGGTTATGTCGCCACATGAAGGTGCTATATGTCACTTCCTGTGTCCCCTATGTGGAGCTACATAGCACTTGCCGCTATGAATATAAATCGGTATTGACGTGTAGATGTCTGGGGGTCAGAGAGTTATCAAGCACGCAAAGTTTGGTTCAGATGTGAGCATGTACACTGAACAATAATGTACCCAAACAATAAAATAAATTCCTTTTATATTTCCCTGCCTTGTTGTTTATGTGTACATACAGAGGAAGAATGTGATAACAGCACACATTTCATCGTTACTGTGTGCTGTACCGCAGTTCTGTGTCCATGCATGCAGCAAACTGAAAGCACTGTCTGTCGGAGCGTCTACGTGAAAAGAGAAGGAAGACATGGCTGGTAGTGTCTTCAGAGTTGTTAAACACCTCAGCGCACTGAAGGAAGCCATCTGACTGTGTGAGGGGCAAGATCGTTGATGTCTGCAGGCAGAGTAGGCCTAGAGCTCTCCTGTCTGACTGGTCCACCAATAGCAGAGAAGATGACCCCTTGAGACACAGCCCCTCCTCATTTGCATAATGAGTCAGAAATGCATACAGAAATTTAAAAAGGACAGGCAGAAATAAATACCATGGGTGAAAATAAATAAGGTAGAAAAATACAAAGGAAGAATAAAACAGACAAAAATATTAAAAACACACATAATAAATATATTAAAAAAATTTGTAATAAATAAAGTTGAATAAACAAATAAGGTAATTATAACAAAGGTGAATAGTAAAGGCACTAATTAAAATATATACATTTATGTCTCCTTGTATAATTTAATTACTACCTACATTTATTTATTTACTTTATTTTTTTGTGTATTTAATTGGATGCTTATTTATTTATTGAGCATTTATTTATTTCTGTATTTATTTCTGACTGTGTCAGGATCGGTCCTCCATAACGGGGTGGGAGAGTTATCAAGCACGTAAAGTTTGGTTCAGATGTGAGCATGTACACTGAAGTTACAACAACTTCCTGTGTCATGGCGAAGACTTGATCTCTGACGCCACGCCACGGACACACCCATTGACGAAAACTCGCAAATAGCACAACTTTTCATCTTCAATGCCTTTAGAAGGCACAGCACAAATTTGAAGTCGGTCGGACTAAATCCCTAGGAGGAGTTCGTTAAAGTACGAAGTGTGTAAATCATCCAAAATTTGACGTAAAATTCAAAATGGCCTACTTCCTGTTGATTTTAGGGCATCGCTCCAAGAGGCTTTTTTGTGCGTCTGGACAAGATACACGTACCACAGAAAATTCGTGCACGTAGGTAAAACGTGCGGCGGGGGCTGCTTCGTTAAAAGTCACTTCCTGTTGCCAGCAGGTGGCGCTATGACTGTCTGTGAATGTCAGCATGTACATGTGTTCAGGGCGGGACTCTCATCCTACATGTACAGTTTGGTCCAGATGTGAGCATGTACACTGAAGTTACGACAACTTCCGTGTCATGGCGAAGAGTTGATCTTTGACGCCACGCCACGGACACGCCCATTGACGAAAACTTGCAAATAGCACAACTTTTCATCTTCAATGCCTTTAGAAGGCACAGCACAAATTTGAGGTCGGTCGGACTAAATCCCTAGGAGGAGTTCGTTAAAGTACGAAGTGTGTAAATCATCCAAAATTTGACGTAAAATTCAAAATGGCCGACTTCCTGTTGGGTTTAGGCTATGGCTCCAAGAGACTTTTTTGTGCGTCTGGACAAGATACACGTACCACAGAAAATTCGTGCACGTAGGTAAAACGTGCGGCGGGGGCTGCTTCGTTAAAGGTCACTTTCTGTTGCCAGCAGGTGGCGCTATGACTGTGGGTGAATGTCGGCATGTACATGTGTTCAGGGCGGGACTCTCATCCTACATGTACAGTTTGGTCCGGATGTGAGCATGTACACTGAAGTTACAACAACTTCCTGTTTCATTGCGAATCATCGACGCCACGGACACGCCCATTGACGAAAACGCGCAAATAGCACAACTTTTCATCGTCAATGCCTTTAGAAGGCACAGCAGAAATTTGAGGTCGATCCGACTAAATCCCTAGGAGGAGTTCGTTAAAGTACGAAGTATGTAAATCATCCAAAAATGGCCATAAAATTCAAAATGGCCGACTTCCTGTTGACTTTAGGCTATGGGTTCTTGAGGCTTTTTTGTGCGTCTTGATACGATACATGTCCCCAGAAAATTTCGTACATGTAGGTTGAACGTGAACGAGGGGCTAATCATTTCCAATTTTCTAGGTGGCGCTAGCGAGTCATTTTGCCACGCCCATGTGCGAAACTTGTAGAATACGAAATTTTCACCGGTTCTGACATGTTTGCAAATTTTGGTGAGTTTTCGAGTATGTTTAGGCCATGTCATTTGGGCCTACTTTGCAGAAAAAAAATTATATATATATATATATATATATATATAATCCGAGCAAATTCAATAGGGACCTCGCACGGTCGTGCTCGGGCCCTAATAAATATATATATAATCCGAGCAAATTCAATAGGGACCTCGCACGGTCGTGCTCGGGCCCTAAAAAAATCCGAGCAAATTCAATAGGGACCTCGCACGGTCGTGCTCGGGCCCTAAAAATAATCCGAGCAAATTCAATAGGGACCTCACACGGTCGTGCTCGGGCCCTAAATATATAATCCGAGCAAATTCAATAGGGACCTCACACGGTCGTGCTCGGGCCCTAACTATGGGAGTACAGGTGCTGGTCATATAATTAGAGAAAGTTAGAAAAAGTTTATTTATTTCAGTAATTCCATTCAAAAAGTGAAACTTTATATTATAGCAGGGGGAAGCAGCGGGAGCCCCACCCCTGCCGAAGAGGGCCCAGGCGAGGAGAGGAGACAACGGGCCCCCAGACCCAGGGACACACCACCCGCCCAGAAATGAGCAAAAGCCACAAGCCCGAGTCCCCAGATCCCTAGGTCAAGAGCGGGCCCCCACGCCAGGGACCCCCCCCAGATCAGGCAAGGCCGCCACCAACCCCACAGCACCCCCGACGCCCGGGGCTCCAGGAGCAGGACACGAGGCCAATGAGAATCTCCCCCACTCATTCAACCCCTCTGTAAATGTATTGTTTTGTGTTGGATGCATGTCATGGATTGTGAAGTGTTGTATGGTGGAGTAAAGCTAAGGTGTGTGGTACCTACGGTGCAGTTAAAATTGGAGAGTAGTTGTAACACAGGCACCCCACAGCTGTCAGGTAGTGGAGCCTCCCATCGTGTCCCTCCCACCCCCCATGCCCTCTGTGTCTAATGTGTAATTAAAATTGAGGGGCGGCCCGTGGGGGAGGAAGTAGGGCGAGGCCGCAATAAAGCAGCCCCACCCACCAAACGCCCTGCAGCCTGCCCGCCCCCCAGAGTCCTAAGGGTGTATGTTGTGTGACATGACCAAAGGGGGAAAGGTGAAGGAGGTCATAGGGAGGCTAGAATGGTCCTCCTCACTGGGACCAGATTCCTGACCTGCCCCATCATTCATTCAGTCCCCCACCCCCCTAAGCAGGAGGACGCCAGGTCCCTCCAGCCCAGGGCTTATAGCAAGAGCCTGGCAGCACCCCAGAGTCAGCGACAACCCCACCCAGCCCCAGGACAGGTCCAGGGGGGCCCAGCCCCCCCGGCGCGCAGACCCGCCCCAGACCCAGAGGCTCCAAAGCCCCAAGCCCCAGGCAGCCCGAGCGCCGCACCACCGCCCCCCGCCAACACCACGGCATCAACCAACATTAAAAAAAAAAAAAAAAAAAAACGAGTCTCCCACGCCCGCACCGCGATGCATCCAAGAATCAACCCACCCCCAGACACACCTACCGGCCGCACGGGACCCTGACCAGCAAGGCAGTACACACCCACCCCCATTAAGTGATAAAGTTGATCAAGGGGAACCAGAGAGATTGGAATTGGGTCAATTTGGGGTTTTTTTTATAGCAGACATTTTCTCCATGCTAATGTGATCTATAAGGTGATTCCGATATTGGGTGATACTTATATTCTTTTTGGCATTCCAGTTCATGAGGATAGTTTTCTTGGCGATGCATAAGGCAGTGAGAAGCATGTATGATGTGTCAACCTCTATACTATTGTCACTTAGGTCCCCCAGCACGCAGAGTGATGGGGAAACTGGGACGGGGTAACTTAGCCATATCGATAGGTCTACACATATCTTCTGCCAGAACTTTTGAACAGGTGTACATTGCCACATAGCATGCATGTAACTATCAGATATGTTACCTGAGCAGTTCCGGCAGATGTTTGACTGTATAAGACCCATTCTGAACATCCTTTGTCCAGTATAGTGTGTTCTATGGAGAGTTTTATACTGTATAAGTTGTAGATTGGGATTTGTAGTCATTCTAAAAAGGTATTTAAACATATCTGCATCCAAAAGTTTTGGTCTGGACTAATAGATAAATCTGTCTCCCACTTTAAGAATGGGAGAGAGATTGAACTGTTTTTAACAGTAACATGTATACGTTTGATAACTGTTTTGGAGGCGAGAGTTTAAGAAAGTCTGTTATCATTGGAGGTAAATCTAAGTCCATTATTTTATCCTTAAATCTAGCCTGAATTATGGATTTAAACTGTTGAAATTCCAGAAATCTCTTATGGCTAGTTCCATATTGTGCCACTAGATCCTGGAATGCAATAAAGTTACTGCCTTGCATTACATGCTCTAGATGTCTTATCCCTTTGTCATACCACAGTGGGGAATTTAGTGTTTTCTTATTTTGCAGGATGTCAGGATTATTCCAGATTGGGGTAAATCTGCATGTGATAGGTGAAAACCCAGATATTTTGAGAAGTTCCCACCAAGCTGCTAGGGAAATGATTATATTAATGCTTTTAAAGCAGGTATGACGTTTGATGCTGGAACTGATGAATGGCTTATAGGAAATTTTAATTTCCTTACAGAATGTTTGTTCTATGTCCATCCATGAGTGGTCCAGGGGGCTCTGATTGATCCATTTTGAGATATATTGTAGTCTATTGGACAGGAAGTAATGATAAATATTTGGCAGTTCTGAACCACCACAGTCTTTTGCTTTTTGCATAGTTTTTAAACTGATTCGTGGGGGTTTATTTTTCCACAAAACTTTTGAGATGTTTGAGTCCAGTGATTTAAACCAGACAGCAGAGGGTTTGGTGGGTAACATTGAAAACAGGTAATTGATTTTAGGTAGGACCATCTTTTTTATGGTGGAGACTCTTCCCATGAGTGATATAGGTAATGATGTCCACCGTACAAGGTCATCCTCTATTGAGTTAAGTAAAGGCGTGTAGTTTAGCTATGTCAGTTCTGACAGCCTGGAGGAAATATTGACACCCAGATATTTAATATTCCCAGACTTTAGCGGTGTGGTAGATATACTCTGGAAATCACACTTTACAGGTAAAACTATGGATTTATTCCAGTTAATGGAGTAGTCTGAGATGGGTGAGAATTTATCTATAAGTGTGATTGTCTCAGAAAGAGAAGTTTGTGAGTTTAGGAGGAAAAGTAATACATCATCAGCATAAAGGCTTATCTTGTGGTGTATATTTTCTGTTTGAATTCCTTTAATATTATTATTTTGTCTGATAGCAGCTGCTAGCGGTTCTATAAAAATAGCAAATAGCGAGGGAGAGAGTGGGCAACCCTGCCTGGTACCCCTCTGGAGACTAAAGCATGGAGAAGTATGATCATTTGTTTTGACAGAAGCTCTTGGGGAACTGTATAAGATTTTAATCCAATCTATGAAAGAGTTTCCAAATCCAAATTTATATAAAGTAGCGAATAGAAATTTCCAATTAACTCTGTCAAATGCTTTCTCTGCATTTAAAGAAACAACTGTAGTTTCCAGGTTATGAATAGTGGCATAGTCTATTATGTTAAGTAGCCTGCGTGTATTGTTGGTGGAGTGCCTGCCCTTAATAAATCCTGTTTGGTCAGAGTATATTATACCAGGAGTGACCTTCTCTAGCCTTCTTGCTAGGGTTTTGCAGATGATTTTAAGATCTGCGTTAATAAGTGATATTGGGCGATAACTGGACGGGAGTGTGGGGTCTTTGTCTGGTTTAAGGAGCAGGCTGATATTAGCAGAGTTCATTGGTGGAGGCAACATGCAAGTACCCCTAATTTGCATAACCATCCTATAGAATGTGGGCGCAAGTATTTCCCAGAATTCTTTATAGAATTCAGCGGGAAAACCATCTGGCCCAGGGGCTTTATTATTCGGCATATGTAAGAGAGCTTCCTGGAGTTCAGCCATTGAAACAGGTGAATCCAGAACCCTGATCTGTTCATCATCTAACCTTGGTAAATCTATATTGTTCAGAAAAGAAATCGATGTTAGAGCTAGATAGATCAATTTGTGATGTATATAAGTTTTTATAATAATCTCTGAATGCATTGTTGATTTCTTCTGGGTTATAAGTCAGATTCCCAGCTGAGTCCTTTAAGGAGGAATTTTAATAATTTTAATTTATTCAATTTCAATTGGCTGGCTAAGAATCTGCCGGATTTATTGCCATTTTCAAAGTTCTCCAAGTGTAGTCTTTGCAACTGAAATTGGGTCTTTTTATTAATAATTTCATTTAATTCAAGTTTTGATTTTCTCAGATCATTCAGCATGTGTTCCTGTGGGGAGGCAGGAAGGGTAGTTTCTAATGTTTTTATTTTTTGTTCTAGCTCTAATTCACAAGATCTCTCTTTCTTTTTTTTTAATATGATGAATAGGAGATTATTTTGTCTGTCATGACTGCTTTTGCTGCCTCCCAAAGAAGACATGGCGAGGTTCCTGGCAGGTCATTAGTTTCCATATACATTGCCCACTACTTTTTGAAGTAACTTATAAAATCTAGGTCTTTAAGCAATGATGCATTAAATCTCCAACTTCTAGTTGGCCGTGTGACCCTTTTTTTAGTAAGAGTGATAGAAACCAGTGCATGATCACTGATAGTGATAGGGTGAATCTGAGTGTTGGAAATGTCTGTCATAATTGAGCTGCTAACCAAAAAATAGTCAAGGCGAGAATATGAGAGGTGGACTAGTGAAAAGAAGGTATATTCTCTAAGAGTGGGGTGGTGAGAACGCCAAACATCGCAAAGACCAAAATTGCTCATGTATTGTTTAAGGATGTCTGTTGATTTCCAAATACGGTGACCACCCGCCGTACTGAGCCTGTCAACTGCTGGATTACATACCATGTTGAAGTGCCCTCATAATATAAGAGCTATGTCTGAGTGAGCAGAGAGTGAGTTGAAGAAAGCATGAAAAAAGGAGGGGTCGTCAACATTTGGGCCATAGATGTTAGCAATGCATAAAGGAGTATTTTGAATCTAAATGTTAACAATAATGAATCGACCCTCTGGCTCAATAGTAGTGGTATTATGATTGAAGTGTGTTTTTCTATTTATCATAATGGTGACACCCCTTTGTGGTGAGGTTAGTTTATCTGCTGTTTTGGGTAAATGAGTCTCCTGTAGTAGGACAATGTCTGCTTGCAGATTATTTAGATGGTTAAAATTTTTTAATCTCTTTTCCCTTGAACCAACTCCGTGTACATTCCAAGAGGTGAGTTTAAGTGTGGTCATCATTCAACTAAGGGATGTGGTGTAGGCTAGTGTGTGCAGTGTGCGTGTTGCATCATTGTGTGTGTTGTATGCGCCTGTATGCGTGTCTCTATGTGTTCATGTTGTACGCGCCTGCGTGTGTGCTAGCGGTGTGCCCGACTGTTTGTGAATTAAACAGTATGAAAATTGCGCAGCTGATCGACGTGTAAACGGCGGAGGAAGAGCAACATTAACAAAAGAAAGAGACAGTGAAACAAAAACAGATGAAAATACACAAAACATTATCGGACAGTCTAGTCAGATAACCACAGTATAGGCTGTTGAGACGTGCACTGTATTTTATAACTATAGGTCACGGAGTAATTAACTGAGAGGGGGAAAAAATGATCGCATAGTGATACAGTTCACCTGTTGCTGGATTTGGTTCTTAGTAGAGCCAAGGAGTGGTGTCTCGGTCGCGGTACAGCTGGCCATCAACGTAAAGTTTATCCACCGCGATGACAGCCCGTGATCCTTCTCCAATAAGCTTCTTTCTTATCGGGAACAGGACTCGGCGTCGGTCCAGGATCTCCCGGGGTAACTGGTCATTAACGCTGATGTTAGTCCCTCTCAGCTCCCTGCCGCGGCCTTTAACCAGTTCCTTCTGCTTGAAGTGTTCAAACGTCGCGACGATGGGCCTGGGCCTCTGGTTCTCCTGTCGCCGTCCTCCCAGGCGGTGCACCCGGTGGAAGCTGATGTTCTTCACGGTCCCGGCCGGGAGCTTCAGTTGATTTTGGATGAAGCTTTTAACGGTCTCCTCAGGGGCTTCATCCGCCTGCTCCGGGATACCCGAAATGACCAGATTATCCCGCATACTACGAGCCTGGAGATCGATGTTTTTATTGTCTGCCGAGAGCCGCGTCATTCCCTCCGTGAGGGATTTAACCGAACCTTTGAGGACCAATTGTTTTCCGCCGCGAGCTCAACCACCTGTTTCTGGCTGAACTCCAGGGATCCCCGCACAGCCTGAAACTCTTTGTGAAGTACTTCCACCAGAAATAACAATTTCATGTCTATTGAACCTTGCACCTTGTGAGGAGACTGCTCCAGGTGAGTCTACAGTGCGGTTTCTCTTTGATTTCTCCATGACCACTCGATGAAAACACTGGTCAAGGTCCTCCAAACACTCGTCCTCGAGGTCCTCCAGTGCAATTTGACTGCTATTATTTGTTAATTCGCTTAAAATTGGCAGATTGTTTGTTTCATGAAATGTTTGTTTAGCTGCGCGCTGCCATGTTTGAATTTGAAAAGTCTCACGAGATTACACAAACGCTCACCATGTCATCTCTGCACAATCTCAATGCTGTCGCATTCCTTGTGTCAAGCCACTCTTGAACAAGACACAGCGTCAGAAGCGTCTCGCCTGGGCTAAAGACAAAAAAGACTGGACTGCTGCTGAGTGGACCAAAGTTATGTTCTCTGATGAAAGTAAATTTTGCATTTCCTTTGGAAATCAAGGTCCCAGAGTCTGGAGGAAGAGAGGAGAGGCACAGAATCCACGTTGCTTGAAGTCCAGTGTAAAGTTTCCACAGTCAGTGATTGTTTGGGATGCCATATCATCTGCTGGTGTTGGTCCACTGTGTTTTCTGAGGTCCAAGGTCAACGCAGCGTCTACCAGGAAGTTTTAGAGCACTTCATGCTTCCTGCTGCTGACCAACTTTATGGAGATGCAGATTTCATTTTCCAACAGGACTTGGCACCTGTACACAGTGCCAAAGCTACCAGTACCTGGTTCAAGGACCATGGTATCCCTGTTCTTAATTGGCCAGCAAACTTGCCTGACCTTAACCCTATAGAAAATCTATGGGCTATTGTGAAGAAGAAGATGCGATACGCCAGACCCAACAATGCAGAAGAGCTGAAGGCCACTATCAGAGCAACCTGGGCTCTCATACCACCTGAGCAGTGCCACTGACTGATCGACTCCATGCCACGCTGCATTGCTGCAGTAATTCAGACAAAAGGAGCCCCAACTAAGTACTGATTGCTGTACATGCTCATACTTTTCATGTTCATACTTTTCAGTTGGCCAACATTTCTAAAAATCCTTTTTTTGTATTGGTCTTAAGTAATATTCAAATTTTCTGAGATACTGAATTTGGGATTTTCATTAGTTGTCAGCTTCATCACAATTAAATAAAATAAACATTTGAAATATATAAGTCTGTGTGTAATGAAAATAATATCCAAGTTTCCCTTTTTGAATGGAATTACTGAAATAAATCAACTTTTTGATGATATTCTAATTATGTGACCAGCACCTGTATAGTGTGTGTGTGTGTGTGTGTGTCTATATATATATATCTCAAAATCTGCGCTTAGCAGATCTGGATTTTATGCAAGCTCGAGCTCTAAGATTGTGTTTAGGAGCAGTAAGAACTTTCCCTGTGTGTGCAATCCAAGTTGAAGCAGTTTAAATGCCATTGTTATGTCGGAAACAGCTGGGGGCCACTTACTGGGTCAGCCTAATTAGGTTAGGTTATTTAGCATGGAGACAGCCATCCAACAAAAAGTGCACTGCAGACATGTTGGGAGAAGGAGAGGACACAAAAAGGAAATACTGGCTGGACAGGAGAGCAAATGACAAAAAAGTACTGTATATGATGAAGAGACTGTGGTTTGGCCAGACATATCTGAGTAGTAGGCCTATTAGACAAACTGTGTAGATATGTAATTACTTAAAATGAAGCACAGTAACAAGACGGATGATTTAATTAATGAATAGTATAGTTATAGTGTAAATATTGGCTAAATATAAATCAACAGTGGCAAAAGCATTAGGATAAAGGGAGCTGTTTATACGTAATTGAGAACAGAGTAGGTATGTTAAGACGTAGGGAACAACACAGAGAAAGAAAATAATACGTAGGCTGAGAATTGGGCACAGCAACCTTAAAAGTACACTATTCATCAAAGGAATACATCTAACAGGTCTTTGCAGCTATAGTGTTGGGAAGGTTACTTTATCTAATACTTTGTCTTAGGTTACCGATTAAATGTTACCCTATAATGCTAGTGTAACTGTTTCAATTACTTTATCAAATGAATGTAACTTATTACATTTAATGACTTTTTTGATTACTTTTCTAAAATTCTAATGAATGTTTTTCAACTGCTGACCATTTTCAAAAGACAGCTTCAGAGGCAGTTTAACTGGCAGGAGGGGGGGGCAGCAAATTCAAACAGAGAACCAATCAAAGCATCAGAACAGCATCAAACTTTACTAAATGGCTGTGGCTGGAAAAGGCAAAGGTGCATATCAAAAACATGCAAAGCAACAAAATGAATATTATTTCACAGGTAGTCTATATTTTTACATAATATATTCAGATGTAACCCCAATGTAATCATTAACATTTTCATAAATAATTGTAATTTAGTTACACACATTTTTCCCAGTAACTGTAACTGTAACCGATTACAGTTACATTCATTTTTTTTATTAAATTACGTAACTAAAATACATGTAAATAGTTACTCTCCAACATTGATTATATCCTTTTATTATGTAGTTAATGTACACATGAAAGAGTGAGTTTAGTTTTTAAAGGACGACTGGACTGGAAAGGAGCTTTAAAGGAATGAACGATGAAGGAGAGTAACCTGAAGGTGGCAGCAATGCAACATCGTGGATGCCAACTACCATAAAACCTTCAGAGAAGAAGACAAAACCAACGTCCCCCTGGCCCCCTTCTTCTGCGCATGCGCAGGTGCGTTTTTTCCGGGTACGACATGTAATATAAATAGGCTGGTGTACAATACGACAGTCGGTAGAATATACGAAACCAATGATTCCCATATGTCCAGTGGTCTCCTTCACCTATGGTGAGTATCTATAAAAACGTGGAGATTATATGACAGTTAACTAGACGCGTGTAACTTTAAAACTGTAGAAGCAATATTAAGATATTGACGTTAATGTAAAGTCCTGGATCGCTCATTTATGACTGGTGCTAACGGTTAGCCTAGCGTAATCCTGTTATGTCTGTCCTCCGCAGTGCCCAGCCGGCTTGGTGAAGATGCCAAAATGGCTACCGGCAATTACTTTGGATTCACCCATGGCGCTGCCGCTCAGTACAGGTACGGCGACCATACATACTCGGCTTTTCGGTAGCAATACGCTGCATAATGTTTTTGAGGTCAAACGCCAGCTGAGTTTGCAGCAGCCATGTACAGGCTGCACGGTTCCAGTGCTGCCATTGTTCAAGCTGGGGGAGGGGGCGGGTATCCCTCTGCTGCTGCAGCAGCTGGATGGAAACGGGAGATCAGACTGAAAATTGCACTGCGTTAAAAACACAAGGGGGTGCATTGATGCCCTGTATGAATCTAAAATAGCATACGTCCATAAAAGTTCCGTTACAGTAATACATCCATGAGTTTAAGGGCTTATTAGCAGGTTATCAGACACCAGAACACGACACAGCGGTGTAACTTCTGCTATTATGAGGACAGAATTTACAGTTTAAGTAAACGGTAGAAGGTGTGTGTGTGTGTGGGGGGGGGGTTCTTTTTCTTTTTTAAAAGAAGCAATCTACCCCCAGGAATGTGCACTCACAAACCATAAAAAGAGGCCAGGTCGGATTCTGTGTCTAATACCAAGCCATGTTCTCTTATTCTAAACCTAATAAAGTAGTTGTGGTGCCTAACCTTATGCAAATGTTTCTGGCAGAAAGCTCTTGGAGTTTAAATGGGGGGGGGGGGGGCATGCAATTCTGGAGAAACAATATGACCAATACCATGGTCTAGAGTGAACGACACAGCAAGCAATGTAACTAACATCCAAGGTGTGTTAAAATGATATACTGTATGAAAGAAGTGGATGTAACCACCGTTACGTCACCCATTGGTTTATTTACTTGATTTTTTTAAATTTTTTTTTTTTTTTTTGCAACCAAACACAAGATGTGGTGATATTTAGACGAGAGTGTGGCGCTAGTTAGCTTGGTTAGCAAGGTGCACCCGTAATTCACATTAACTGTGATGGTAATTTAGGCTAGTTGGGGGTGTGAAAAGGCATACAAGGAAATGTACTGACAGAAAAATTTACATTGACCCCTAATAATAATAATAATAATATAATAATAATAATAATAATAATAATAATAATAATAATAATTTTTTTTCAAAACGCTGATTAAATTTACACAGAATCAGATAGGAGTTGCCTTTGTCTTTATCAACAGGTTGCCATGGCAGCATCTTGTCAATCACAAGGTAGCCACGCCTTAAAGCATACCCTGCTTTCTGGTCCATTTTCCTGTAAATGAGTCTGTAATTTACTAAATGAACATCATGCTGTGTTGAAGAAGCCATGAAACAATGATTGAGACCATGAAATCATTAGGAAATTGTTAACTGAGGTAACAAATCAGCTGAGAAGTAGAAGTAGTCTATTTGTAGAATTCAGAATCAGTAAGTCTAAATGGGGCTGGACATAACGATTATTTTTCAAGTCGATAATCGAACGCCAGAAAAAAGAGAAATGTTGCTTATTACTCGCTTATTACACTTACATACCAATTTATCTGCTGCACAGCTTGCATACGGAGAGGACAAGATGGTCAGCTGTGTAATTTACAAACGCCATGTTTTATTCGGCGCACATTCGCTGAAACGTGACCTTAAGGTATGCTCGCGGGGAGGGGCTTATATGCTCCAATGTGGTAGTGAATTCTTGACGTCATCATGCAATCTTGATATACAATATTTTAGAAACGGATGTGTTAAGAGTTTTATTAAGTTGTAATGAAGTGCTGAATATCTAGCAGTATCTCCGCCATTGTCATGATGTTTCATTGTTCAGTGTTTCCCCTAAGATTTTTTTTCAGAGTGGGTGGTTGACCCCTCAAAACTACTAGTTCTGCGGAGCAGGATGTTACGGATTCATGGTGTCATCGGTGCTTCGCACTTATATTAGCCTGTTTCGGTTCGCCACCTATTCTGTTCCTCTTCAACATTTTTATTGCTAAAGTTACGACTTCCTGATGGAGCTTGCTACAGTTATGCTACATTCGGATATGTGAAATCTGTTAAAATTCCGTTAAATTTTTTGCCAGAATCTGTCTTCCATTAAAAAAACAAATTCTGTGTTTTAAGCACCTTTTTTGTGGTGAATAAAATTTTAACAATTAAATGAGAAAATTACAAATTGAATCAATATAATTTTTTTATGTATAATGAAGATACGATATATTAAATGTGTGTGCAATTATTTATGGGGACAATTCACAATAAATATTGGCTACTGCAACATTAGGATGTTAAAATAGGCTATTAGAATAACATTTACTAGGAACAATTCAACCTCTACAATGACTGACCAAAGGTATGTTTTTAATTTTATATTTTTTAATTTATTTTTTAACTGATTATCAGACTCTGCCCACACAGCCACGAAATGTACAACGAGCTTGCATCTGCTGATATGGCTTAACTTCTGAGTTAAGTGAGATCTTGCCAGTACGCTGATTACGATATGACGGCGCGTGTGTCTGCGGGAGCTGCTAAGCCCCGCCCACGCTTAAACACACAGACACTGGTGTTATTGTTGACAGGGCTAAAGTTCTCCAGTGCTGTGCCGGAATTCCGTCACGGGGCATTTTGTATTTAACAATATACTGTTAGTGAAAAATATTCTTGCGTATTTTTTTTTTATTTTTATTTTTTGACTGTTGCGTGATAGGTGTGTGAAGCGCCAGTCCTCCTCTGCACAATTGGTGGTTCGGTGTCTTTGTTGGCATATACATGACAGAAAAGGGGACTGGTACTTCCTGACTACATGGACATTCATTGGCTAATGTAGGCTGTCGACAGGGGATGGAAGTTTCTATGGAGTCAATTAAGGTGTCACTCAAAAGGTATACGTGTAGAAGCTTTTTTTTCTTAGTCGTAGTTAGGCTGATATAAAACGACGCAACAGCAGTCCATATGGGACTGGGGCGGCTGTGGCTCAGGAGGTAGAGCGGGTTGGCCGTTAATCAGAAGGTCTGCGGTTCAATCCCTGGTTGCGTGTCGAAGTGTCCTTGGGCAAGATGCTGAACCCTGATTTGCCCCTGGCACTTTTGTTTTTGCCCCCAGCCAGTGTATGTATATGTTAGTTTCTGTTTGAGCACTTAGGCTCAGTGTATGAATGTGTATGACTGGTGAATGCAGATGTAGTGTAAAAGCGCTTTGATTGGTCTAGACTAGAAAGGCGCTATACAAATACGGACCATTTACATGTGTATTTATTGATATAATAATGCTTTTTGGACTAAATATTTTATTGGAATATATGGATATTTGCCAACGTAACAAGGCCATTTATGTTGGAATGTAATCCTTCGGTGGACTACAGCTCCAATGGTATCAACTTTGATTACAGGCAGTGCTTGAAGTGGGCCACCGTTACTAGTACTTCTACATTTTACTCTTTGGCTTACCGGGACTTTTCTTGAATACCGGCACGTGCCTTCTCCATATCCGGTTCTCTGGGCTCTATTTGGCGCTAATCGCTTCTCGCCTGCCTGCTAATCTCTGTCGCCGGAGACAGAGCAGGGAGAAGCTCGGGTGCCTTTCATGCAGCTGTGTGCAGGAAGTTGCTGTCAAAGTAACTTTACGTGAACCAACTAATCACAGCCTGGAGGTCGCGGGAGTTTTAAAAAAGTTGAAGCGCTACAGCAAACTGAATGCAAAAAAAAAAAAAAAATGTTGAACTTGTTGTTCTGTATGAATGATTATTGACAAGTTGGTACTTAGCATTAACTAATTA
This sequence comes from Micropterus salmoides, assembly GCF_014851395.1. Classification (NCBI taxonomy): domain Eukaryota; kingdom Metazoa; phylum Chordata; class Actinopteri; order Centrarchiformes; family Centrarchidae; genus Micropterus; species Micropterus salmoides. The sequence continues at coordinate 2,037,421 of NW_024044459.1, read as the reverse complement.
GAGACTGACCACCATGGAGAATGTTTCTTACACAAGGATTTAATAAACGAAATCACCCACAGAAATGAAACTGCCGTCCAACTGGAATTAATATTATGCTAGTGGTAAGCTTTCTACACTGAACAAAATTATAAACACAACACTTTTGTTTTTGCCCCCATTCATCATGAGCTGAACTCAAAGATCTAAGACTTTGTCTATGTACACAAAAGGCCTATTTCTCTCAAAATATTCGTCAATCTGTGTTAGTGAGCACTTCTCCTTCTGCCTTCATAATCTGTGGAGACCATGTGTGAATTCAAATGTCACTAGGATATTTTGGAATACTTACTAGTAACTAATAAATAGATACTAGTATCTAAATAATGGATAGTAGTAGCCACCCCCTGTCTTTTTCCCAATTTATCACACATCCACCACTCATGTGGCCAAGCATGCTCACTCTGATGCACACTACACACACACTCCATCACAAAAGCAGTGATCTGAAAAGTTGCGACTGGCCAACTAACTTTTGACCTTTCTCATTTGTATTGCCCTACCAGTCAGCAGCCAGCTCCTGGGGTGGCATACACGCACCCTACCACAGTGGCCAGTTACACAGTTCATCAAGCACCGGTGGCGGCACACACTGTAGCAGCAGCCTACGCTCCCACTGCGGCCACAGTGGCTGTAGCAAGGCCTGCGCCCGTCGCTGTGGCGGCTGCTACCGCTGCAGCTTATGGAGGATACCAGCCAACCCATGCTGCTACTGACTACGGATACCCTCAGCGCCAGCCTGAAGTCCCACCACCACCACCACCGGTCACCTCTCAGAACTACCAGGTATACCACAAGTTTTTACCTTTTTTTAAAGGCTGCTATACAGATGGCAGACACTTTCTAAGAACTCATTTTTGTCAATTTGATCACATCAGTTTGCATGTGTGTTCTGAGGGTGGACTGGGGACCAGATGTTCTGCCTTCATAATCTGTAGAGGACCATGTGTGAGAGGAGTAAAGAAACCAGAACATATTCACATTTGAGAAGCTGGACTGAGAGCATCTTTCTTTAAAAAAAAAAAAAAAAAAAAAGTGACTCAAACCGATTAATCTATTATCCCAATATTTGACAATAAATGTAATAGTCCACAACTAATTATTTGATTAATTGTTGCAGCTCTAATAAATTGCATGCTGGTAATTTAAATATTACATGCCTACATTTGTTAGAATGAACTGAGTAACGCTACAAAGTATCATATAATGTGATAGACTGTAAATCTGAGACGCAACAGCTCCATTATTTGTGTAGTTCTATTTTTGAATAGATTATCTTTTTATAAACCCTTTTTTATTTGACCTGTTTATTCCCTTATTGATGGATTAATATATCTTTTGTAAACTCGTTTAATAATTATAGTTTTTATTGCCCAGTAGAGCAGTGCCCGTTCAGAGCGGACTGATTGCTTGGCAAGTTGACCACACAGCAGAAGTTCTGTCAGACTCCTCACTTGTCTCACTAAATGTAACTTCTTGAAAAACAACGGGTCGGGTAAAAATGTTTGGGTGCTATGGGAAGGACTGGAAATGTACTCTAAAGTTCATATGATGCAGCATAATGTACATTTCTCCACCACAAATTCTAGTCTCCGCTGTAATTCATCCCAAAGGTGTTCTATCGGGTTAGGTCAGGACTCTGTGCAGGCCAGTCAAGTTCTCCACACCAGACTAGCTCATCCCTGTCTTTATGGACCTTGCTTTGTGCACTGGTGCACAGGCATGTTGGAACAGGAAGGGGCCATCCCCAAACTGGTGGGAAAAGTCGGGAGCATGAAATTGTCCAAAATATCCTGGTATGCTGAAGCATTAACAATTCCTTTCACTAGAACGAAGGGGCCAAGCCCAACCCCTGAACCCCTGTGCGCCTCAGCATGCGTTGACCCTGCTCTGTGATTTTTTTTTTATTTTATTTTTTTATGTGGCCTTCCAATTCATGGCTGAGTTTCTGTTGTTGCAAATCGCTTCCACTTTCTTATAATACCACTAACAGTTGACTGTGGAATATTTAGTAGTGAGGAAAGTTTTGTAGAAGTGGTCTGGATGCCTAGGTGCATGATTTTATACACCTGAATTTAATGATTCAGAGGGGTGTCCTAAAACATTTGGCAATATAGAGTACATGCCTCCCCATGGCAGCATTGGGAGCAATTTGGGGTTCAGTGTCTTTCCAAGGACGGTCGGACCACCAAACCTCTGACCCTTACTGTTTTCCTCTGCAGGACTCCTACTCCTACGTGCGGTCCACAGCTCCAGCTGTAGCTTATGACAGTAAGCAGTACTACCAACAGCCCACTGCTACAGCTGCTGTCGCTGCTGCACCACCACAACCCAGCGTGGCAGATTCCTACTACCAGACAGGTATGCTAAATTCACATGTCTATGATTAAATGTCCATTCCTCGTATCACTGAAAAGAACTCTGAAATCCAGCCGATGATGGTGGTGTCGTCTGCAAACTTCACAACAAACAACAATGAGACTTCATATCGGGAGGAAATTCATAATCTTGCATAGTGGTGCTCAGAGAACAACTTACTGCTCAGCGTCAGCAAAACCAAGGAGCTGATCGTTGATTTTAGGAAGAAGGAGATAAAGACACACACTCCTGGCTACATAGTTTTGGGTTCCTGGAAATCGGCATCACTGGGAAGAGAGAAATTTCTGCTGCCACACCACCAGACTACAGAGCCCCCCCCCCCCCCCAACTATCAGACTCTTAATTCATCCTCAGCACTGCTCCAGTGATAGTTTTTCTATTTACCATTTGTCATAATTAATTTATTAATGTATATTGTCTGTAGCAGAAGGGAGGTACTAGTGCTGTCCCCGACTAAGGATTTACATATTCAAATCAGAATCGTCAAGTCCTGCCTATAGTCCGCTTTAATCTTGAAGCTGCAGAACTGCAGTCTCTTTTCATTCAACCTACACTGTAAATTTCCAGCTAAACTGAGGCTTATTTGAAGACCCTTTTCTCTCTCGCCTGTCATTCACCGGTCTTGTGCAGAGTTTTACGTGCATTACTGCTGCCGACAACTGCATGCGTGAATTTCAAGTAGCCGGCTATTTAAAAACGATAAAATATTCTTTGTTTCATCAACGTTGATAAATTATCCGCAAGTCCCGCGAGGTGCGAGCAACTCGGCACAACACCAGTGAAGCAGGGGCTCCATCTCTTCAGCAAGTGTTCCTCCACTGCCACTGGACACATTCACACTACGCACTGACGACCCAGGGTTAGGGTTACAGTTTTGGATTTATTCACGCACTTCAAAAACATTTATTGAAAGGTTCATTCTTTTTACGTGTTTATTTACAGCATTAAACATTGAAATGTATTTTAACTCATTGGGAGAAAACTGGTAGTTCTATGTAAAATCAGACGTTGAGCACCCCCATATCGCCTAAATGGCATGATCCTGTTTCACTGCGATGCTTCGACTGTGAGATGGGCTCTGCCCATCGAATCTTCAACTATTTGGGGTTAGCCCTAGGAGTTGCAAAACTAAATTTCACTCTAACTTGCTTGTATTGTGACAATAAACCTACCTACTTTCAACTTTAATTTGAGGTAATTTACATACATATCAGATGGACTGTTTTACAATTATTTTATGGGACCAAAAGGTATTATTAGTGGGGGTTTTCTCAGAAAGGGCAAATTGACAAAATGTTAGTGTTTCCTTGATGATCTTGAATAAACTCGTACAGTAAACGATGCCTAAGAAGATAACGGAGGGTACAATGGAACATCCTTAAGATTCAGTCGTAGTTGACTTCAGGTGGTCACATGACGGCTAGAGCAACCAAACAAATCGTGTTTAAATAAAGATGTCAGTACAGAAATAATTTCAGCTATGACCTGATTTTTATGCTACACGAAGTGGTTTTCCACAATACAGGAAGTGACTTTACTGATGGAATAAACGTGCAAATTGCCACCTGCAGATCTTCAGCTCAGTGGTGACCCTTAGCAGAAATTATGAATGTTGACAAAAAATGCAGACGGTGACAGTTTGGATTTTTTTTCACCTCTGAAAATGGCAATTTTTGATAACTGATCAGTCTACAGTACCTGTGGTAACAAACGCAGTATGTTTCTGGTCACTGCTAAAAAGCGACCTGTCTTGACAGCTGAGCAGCTTCATGTGGAGCAGTGGAAGTAGGATCTTTTTGTATTAACAGTAACTTAATCCAGCTCTCCTACAGCGTAAAGATGACAAACGGTAAACAGTGATGCTGGGAGCATGGGAATGTCAGATTCCTCCACTTCCGATAACAGACAGAGATAATTACTGTATGTAAGTAAGCTAAACATCCAGGGCCTGATCTGACTAGCATGTGCTAGCTAGTATAACAAAACTGTCTGACTTTATGTTCCCCATGTGCCGCAGACATAGTTGGCATATTATTTAGTTGGTACACGTTCAACATTTATAGAAAACAATTGAGAGGTATGTGTATCAGTTTCTATTTATTTATCTTTTCTGTTTTTTCCTCTAGCCCCCAAACCAGGATATAGCCAGGGGGTAACATCATACACCCAGAGCCAGCAGACTCGACAGGTGACCGTGATAAAGCCAGCCGCTCCTAGTCCAGCCTCATCTACTTTCTCCATCTACCCAGTCACCTCCACTGTCCAACCTGTGGCTGCCGCCGCATCTGTGGTCCCATCTTACTCCCAAAGCCCAACTTACAGCACAAATGCTGTCACATACTCTGGTAAGCTTTGACACTCAATTGGCGGCTACCTAAAATGTCCTAAAAGATTGTTCTGGAAGCTTGATTTCCAGCCTTTAATTGTGCAAACAGACTAACATTTCAACACCAGTATGTCTTCATCAGTCAGAATGGATAAAGACTTGAAACAAGCAACGTGTGTGTGTGTGTGTGCGCGCGCACTTTCCTAACCTATCCTGGCCATTGTTGAAAGCTCCAGGCTTGTATTAACATGAAGGTGGCATGTAATTAAATGTAAAAAGTTAGTGTCTCCATAGTTGTACACAATTTGATGTCAGGTGTAGGCTTTTCTGTTCATCCAGGTCACATAAGCACAGACACAAATCAGAATTACAGACAGTTTAACAGTCCTGTAATGTCAAACAATATTATGTTTAGCAGTATACTTAATACTTTAGTTTATGACCAAATACCAGGAAAAACTGACATTCACATGTACTTGGTGTTACATTTGTTTTATCAATTGTAAACATGCTAAACAACCATTGTAAATGTGGTTAACATATGCACATAAACCTTTGCTTTTTCATAAGGCGTTAAAATGGCAGAGCAGTGATTAGGTTATAAGTAAGCATTGGTTCATCCTTTTCCAGGAACCTCATACTCTGGCTATGAGGCAGCAGTTTACTCTGCAGCCTCCAGCTACTACCAGCAGCAGCAACAGCAGAAGCAGGCGGTGGCAGCTGTAGCAGCGACTGCAGCATGGACGGGGAACACTTTCACCAAGAAACCCCCCTTTCAGAGTAAGCAGCTCCGGCCCAAACAGCCGCCCAAACCCCCTCAGATCCACTATTGTGATGTCTGTAAGATCAGCTGTGCTGGCCCACAGGTGAGTTCACTATAGCCCACAATGACAGCATTTTGTCAAATGTTTGCATTTGTTATCAATAAAAAGTTATGAACAAAAAATGTGCATGCAAGCATTAAGTGCAGATTTTTAACGAATTACACTCATATGCGTCAGTATAAAGCACCTTTGTTTTTCTGTTATGCATCTGTTGTGTAATCCTACAGGTCTCCACAGGGCCATGCCTGTCAGTAATGTAAAATATTAGAACATGTCTCAGACTGTAGTCTGCACATTATCATACGAAGTGTATTTTAAGATGTCACATTGGCTTTGGTCACTGCTGTGTGTCCTGTCTTTTCTCATCTCTAAGATGAATCACTTGTAGATGTGATGTCCATAAAGACTGTGAAGAGGGTCTCCATATCATATCTCACCCAGAGTTTTGCCTCAGCCTATCATATTTAGACAGAATTCACCTTGCTGTGAGTCTAGAATATATATACACTGCTCAAAAAAATAAAAGGAACACTAAAATAACACATCCTAGATCAGAATGAATGAAATAATCTCATTAAATACTCCTTTCTTTAGATAGTTGAATGTGCTGACAACAAAATCAAAAACAAATTGTCAATAGAAATCAAATTTATCAACCCATGGAGGTCTGGATTTGGATTACACTCAAAATCAAAGTGGAAAACCACACTACAGGCCGATCCAACTTTGACGTAACGTCCTTAAAACAAGTCAAAATGAGGCTCAGTAGTGTGTGGCCTCCACGTGCCTGTATGACCTCCCCTACAATGCCTGGGCATGCTCCTGATGAGGTGGCGGATGCATAGCATCAATGCCTTCCTCTTGCAGGAACTGCTGACACACTCCAGCCACATGAGGTCTAGCATTGTCTTTCATTAGGAGGAACCCAGGGCCAGCCGCACCAGCATATGCCCCCCCACCCCAGAAATGCCACCCCACACCATTACTGACCCACCGCCAAACCGGCCATGCTGGAGGATGTTGCAGGCAGCAGAACGTTCTCCACGGCGTCTCCAGACTCTGTCACGTCTGTCACATGTGCTCAGTGTGAACCTGCTTTCATCTGTGAAGAGCACAGGGCGCCAGTGCCGAATTTGCCAATCTTGGTGTTCTCTGGCAAAGGCTGTAAGCACAACCCCCACCTGTGGACATCGTGCCCTCATACCACCCTCATGGAGTCTGTTTCTGACAGTTTGTGCAGACACATGCACATTTGTGGCCTGCTGGAGGTCATTTTGCTCCTCCTTGCACAAAGGCGGAGGTAGCGGTGCTGCTGGGTTGTTGCCCTCCTATGGCCTCCTCCACGTCTCCTGATGTACTGGCCTGTTTCCAGCAAACCTTCTTGCCACAGCTCGCATTGATGTGCCATCCTGGATGAGCTGCACTACCTGAACCACTTGTGTGGGTTGTAGACTCCGTCTCATGCTACCACTAGAGTGAAAGCACCGCCAGCATTCAAAAGTGACCAAAACATCAGCCAGGAAGCATAGGAACTGAGAAGTGGTCTGTGGTCACCACCTGCAGAACCACTCCTTTATTGGGGGTGTCTTGCTAATTGCCTATAATTTCCACCTGTTGTCTATTCCATTTGCACAACAGCATGTGAAATTGATTGTCAATCCAGTGTTGCTTCCTAAGTGGACAGTTTGATTTCACAGGAGTGTGACTGACTTGGAGTTACATTGTGTTAAGTGTTCCCTTTTAATTTTTTGAGCAGTGTACAATTGAAGTGCTAGAGTAGTCCTTCTAGTCTAAATTACTGTTGAGTAAAGATGGTCCCGACCCAATCAGCATAATGGGGAAAATCCAATTTTTTTTTTTTTTTTGCAACTTCTGATCCTCCAATTCACAAGTCTTGAAAATGCTTCATTGAAACACTGTCTTTTAACACGTGGTGATATGAACAAGTGAGTACACAAAATACCAACGATCATATAGGATCAAACATCAGCAGAGCAGTTTTGGGTTGAAATATGGTTACCTTTTGATTTCCTCAGCACAGTCAAGTGTAGAACGCCTTAATGTAGATGAATAGAATAGATGTGTTTGTCATTTTTATACTACAAATCTTAAAAAAACAAAAAACACAAAAAACAGACAACTAATGGCTGTGTCCTTCAAAACATTGAATGCACAAGACTTACAAGGAGCATCTGGAAGGCCAGAAGCACAAGAAGAAGGAAGCTGCGTTGAAGGTTTCCCAGAACAACAGCAGCAGTGGTAGTGGTGGAGGGGTGTTGGCCCGCAATGCTCAGAACCAGCTCCGCTGTGAACTCTGCGATGTTTCCTGCACTGGTGCCGACGCTTATGCTGCCCACATCCGTGGAGCTAAGCACCAGAAGGTATGTATATGAGTAGGGTTGGGCAATAATGATGATTATTGCGATAGAATTTCCCTCAATAACAATATGTTTGAATCGGGGGGGAAAAAGATTTTACATAATCTTACTCATGCATATCTGTTGAATAGACTTTATTAGGGGTCCAAGCACGAGTGGGGCTGGGAACCCTATTGCAATCACGCTCGTTTTTATTATACTTGGCACAGTCTCTCTGGACGAAGCTAATACAGGCTTGTACTCCCCACATCGATAGACAAAAACTGTTCCGTTTATCAGCTAACAATAAGTTCTATAACCACAAGCCGCATTGACGTCAAAGTTGAGCTGAACTGTTCAGGACGGTCTCTTGACTGCAGGCACCAAAGTTGACCCTAATGTGCCCATAGGTGGCACTGTTACTGCAGATTAAAGAGTTTAATAAAATAAAAAAATCCCATTGCACATGCATTTTAGATCTCTATAACCACAAGTCTGATTGATACCAAATTTGGGTCATTTTGTTCCCCATGGGACCCTAATGACACCTGAGAAATCTAGTGTAATTCGGCTTAAAGGTGGCACTATAATCAAAGTTGAAATACCATGGGGAAGATCCTATTAATTTGAATGGGATTTTGAACCTACGCACATTTTGCCTCATAACTACACGCCACTACATCACACGTTCATAAACCTTTATGTCTACGTGTTTGGGCGATGCTGCTGATTCGTATGGTATAGGACAGGGCTATATGGAATTTAGGTGGCGTTAATCGTATATCAAATAACCCTCCCATAGACGTATATCTCCGTAACCGAAAGTCCCTATTCACCATAGGCCCCTGAAGTTGTAAGCGGGGTCCATGTTCTACCTTAAATTTGTTAAGTGAGCCACTGTTTTGCATCAAGTGTTTGTTTTTGACCATAAAGAACAGTTTAAATCCAAATTAACTATCTGGTTTCTTCACCTTTCACTCAGGAGAAAAAAACTGCCTTTAAACCTGAAAGAAATGATTTGACATTTATCCTAAAAATTATTGCTATCGAATAATGAAATTTTTTTATCAACATTTTTGGCCATATCGCCCAGCCCTACTGTAGATTTTAAGTGGGACATTCATCATTCGGTGGCTAAAGTGGTGTTAATCCATGTTAGATGGTAGTAAAACAAGACAGTCCTTGGGTGCAGCATCTGTTGTGTTCAAATAGTTCCTTTTGTTTGTTGCCAAACTTGGTTGTAAAATATCCCATAGCAACCAGCCATGCATCCATTTTCTGCACCCTCTTATCTGGTGCAGTGATGAGGGGACTGGAGCTCACACTGGATGAGAAAGACAACTATTCACATCTACAGAATGTGCAGTTAAGTTTCAACTACCGTGACCTGTATGTCTTTAGTTGGAAACAGGAGCACCCATTTATAAAAATAAAAAAACACACCATACAGATCATGCAAACTCCAAAGGGAAGGAGAGGACAACATGTACATCAGACAGAATAGAAAAGATGTGTACAAACCACAAAGTCTGAAAAAAAAAATCTGAAGTTATAAATACAACTTTATAAACAATAAAACATTCATCAGTTAAAATCAGGTAAAACATTAAACAATGAAATTGTTGGGAGTCAGCAGTCTACTGCATTGTGCTAAATGGAAACCTCAGACCTGCTGAATGTGCGCTTTCTTTACACTCCCCCACCATCATCTAAATTCTGATCTCTCTTCTCCAGGTTGTGAAGCTTCATACTAAACTGGGTAAGCCCATTCCCTCTACTGAGCCCAGTATGGTCACTCAAACATCATCCTCAACCACAGCTACTCTCAGCAAGGCCACCACAGCTACCCTGAGCAGCACCGCCAGCTCTCAGTGCGTGGCTGCCGCCTCCTCCCCCGCCACCAGCTCCAGCGCCCCCTACCTGAAACCTGTCAACATAGTCAGCAGTGGTGTGGCTGGTGTCAAGAACCCATCAGCCAACAGCATCTCTGCTGTCAACTCTGCCTCTGCTGGGAAGAAAATCAACACCCCCAAGATCAATTTTGTTGGTTAGTAAGCACATGTTGAGGGTGCAGCATGTGTCTTCTTACTGTATTCCTTCATCCTCCTGAAATTCATGAAATATTATTATAACCAGTAGTTTTGCTAAAGTTTATAGTCCTGCCTTAGTTGTTCAGGAACATTGCTGCTCGAATAGTCATGGTTGCTCACTGCAGTGCAAGTGTCCTTGACTTTGTTGCCTTTCTTTTGTCTTGTCTGTTTTTACTGCAATCCAACACACATTTTGGGTGTCACTTTAATCAACTCCTCCTGGCTTTGTTCATAATATCACTACATGTGCTGGTCATATAATTAGAATATCATCAAAAAGTTGATTTTATTTCAGTAATTCCATTCAAAAAGTAAAACTTCCACACAGACTGATATATTTCAAGTGTTCATTCCTTTTTAATATTGATGATTAAAACTGACAACTAATGAAAACCCCAAAATCAGTATCTCAGGAAAATTAGAATATTGTGAAAAGGTTCAATATTGAAGACACCTGGTGCCACACTCTAATCAGCTAATTAACTCAAAACACCTGCAAAGGCCTTTAAATTGTCTCCCAGTCTAGTTCTGTAGGCTACACAATCATGGGGAAGACCGCTGACTTGACAGCTGTCCAAAAGACGACCATTGACACCTTGCACAAGGAGGGCAAGACACAAAAGGTCATTGCTAAAGAGGCTGGCTGTTCACAGAGCTCTGTGTCCAAGCACATTAATAGAGAGGCGAAGGGAAGGAAAACGTGGTAGAAAAACGTGTACAAGAAATAGGGATAACTGCACCCTGGAGAGGATTGTGAAACAAAACGCATTCAAAAATGTGTGGGAGATTCACAAAGAGTGGACTGCAGCTGGAGTCAGTGCTTCAAGAACCACCACGCACAGACGTATGCAAGACATGGGTTTCAGCTGTCGCATTCCTTGTGTCAAGCCACTCTTGAACAAGACACAGCGTCAGAAGCGTCTCGCCTGGGCTAAAGACAAAAAGGAGTGGACTGATGCTGAGTGTACCAGAGTTATGTTCTCTGATGAAAGTAAATTTTGCATTTCCTTTAGAAATCAAGGTCCCAGAGTCTGGAGGAAGAGAGGAGAGGCACAGAATCCACGTCGCTTGAAGTCCAGTGTAAAGTTTCCACAGTCAGTGATTGTTTGGGATGCCATGTCATTTGCTGGTGTTGGTCCACTGTGTTTTTTGAGGTCCAAGGTCAACGCAGCCGTCTACCAGGACATTTTAGAGCACTTCCTGCTGCTGACCAACTTTATGGAGATGCAGATTTCATTTTCCAACAGGACTTGGCACCTGCACACAGTGCCAAAGCTACCAGTACCTGGTTTAAGGACCATGGTATCCCTGTTCTTAATTGGCCAGCAAACTTGCCTGACCTTAACCCTATAGAAAATCTATGGGCTATTGTGAAGAGGAAGATGCGATACGCCAGACCCAACAATGCAGAAGAGCTGAAGGCCACTATCGGAGCAACCTGGGCTCTCATACCACTTGAGCAGTGCCACAGACTGATGGACTCCATGCCACACCGCATTGCTGCAGTAATTCAGACAAAAGGAGCCCCAACTAAGTACGGAGTGCTGTACATGCTCATACTGTTCATGTTCATACTTTTCAGTTGGCCAACATTTCTAAAAATCCTTTTTTTTGTATTGGTCTTAAGTAATCTTATTTTCAGAGAGATACTGAATTTGGGATTTTCATTAGTTGTCAGTTTTAATCATCACAATTAAATTAAATAAACATTGAAATAGATCACTGTGTGTAATGAATGTATACATTATACCCATATTTCCCTTTTTGAATGGAATTACTGAAATAAGTCAACTTTTTGATGATATTCTAATTATGACCAGCACCTGTATGTGAGCATATAAATGTTTGAGAGAAACGAGAAAACGTAAGTTTCTGGGGAATTTATTTGTGTTTTAAGATTTGAGTGTCAGTACAAGGTCATGTGTTGCAGTTGTGTACATTTAGATCTACTTATTAATTCTATAATGACATTTATTTTAGGGATTTTAGTCTAGTTCTGTTTAGGAAAAATCCTTTTTGTAAAGGCATTTAATCAGCCTTAAAAATACTGAGGTATTAGTTGTTAGATATATTACTGTCTGTGCTGTATTGGGCTGCAAACTATGGAATTAATTTGCAAACAACCAGGTTATTATACCTGGCATGGCAGTCATATTAACCATTATGACGACCAGAGAAACCTCTCCATCAGATCATTCCTCCTCACTGATCCACCTTATAACTTTTTCACTTGTCTTTATTTGTTATTGAGGACATTTGACCGAAGTTCAGCAGTAGCGTTGTAAATGCTCCGTGATTTAACTATGTTGTCATTTCTTGAATGCAGGTGGAAATAAATTGCAGACCACAGGGAAGATGGAAGAGGTAAGAACGGAGGCCAAAATGGAGGCTTCTAAGCCTCTGATGCCCTCTTCAGGTACTCAGGACCCCAAGTCTGAAGGTTCAGATTCTCTGTCTACATCAGCCCTGGCTGCGCTGCAGAGTGACGTGCAGCCTGTCGGTCATGATTATGTTGAAGAAGTAAGTTTTGACAGACCTGGGCATGGCCTAGAGCCAACCTTCACTTACTGAGCAGAAATGCATTTAAACCTTGAGTGTAATATGTGGAACGCATTCCTAGGTCCGAAATGATGAAGGCAAAGTCATCCGCTTCCACTGCAAGCTCTGTGAATGTAGTTTCAACGATCCAAATGCAAAGGAAATGCATCTGAAGGGTCGTAGGCATCGCCTGCAATACAAGGTTTGTAGCTGACATGTCATGCACCACTCTGCACATAGAAAGGTTATCTGTGTGAGGGTTGCATAGCTTGAACTAACCTGTTTGCAGGAAGTCATCAACAAACAAGGGTATTTGGCTTTGCATTCATCATTGGCATGAATTAGTTACGGCACATGACGTATGCCTATTGACTCATGAGAAGGTGGTGGGGTGGGGACAGTGGTGGATCAAAGACCTCTTTCCTGATGTAATTCTATGCTTATGTGGTGAAACTGCTGTTATTCTGGAAAGGGAACTTCTCCTTGTGGAAAATGAGTGGAAGAAGCTTCATGAATAAATGCTTACAATACTCTAGCCCACGGGACAGTCCACTGTATATCTCTTTCTGTATTACCCCGGTGTGTGTGTGTGTGTGTGTGTGTGTGTGTAGAAAAAGGTGAACCCAGATCTGCAGGTGGAGGTCAAACCCAGTATCCGAGCCAGAAAGATTCAGGAAGAGAAGATGAGAAAGCAGATGCAGAAAGAAGAGTACTGGAGAAGAAGAGAAGAGGAAGAGCGCTGGAGAATGGAGATGCGGTATGGTTACGGTCATTTCTTGTTAATGGTTGTTAAGGAGGGGAGTGTGTGTGTGTGTATATGTAGTGGTGAATCTTGTATACATCTTGCAGGGTTTTTCCTGTATAGATAATTACGCCTCTGTCAGATTTGGGCCAGCCTCCAGCTCTCAACAAAATTCAGCCAGTCATGGTGGACACTGTTTTCTAGTATTGCGCTTTGTGGATTTCTGTCATTTGTAACTGCACTTGCAGCATTATGTTGACGTGGCAATGCTGTATCATAATCAGCACAGTGCGCCAAGAAAGACGCTGCCAGAACTTTCAGAGAGGTAGAAGAGAAGTTTGTTTTTGTTCTTGGGTTTTTCTTTTTTTTTTTTTATAAATAAAGAGTCATCTGATTGGCTGGACTACAGCGTGGGGGTGCTGTAAACAGGAGCGTTTGTAACTTACTGGCCTGAAGACATTTTTTACTGGCCCTTCTTCCAAAAGTTTTTTTTATCAGTGTTACAACAAAACCAAAGACTTAAGTTATGTTATACTGTTAACATGTTTAATTGGTTATTAAATGCATCCTGGATATAAAATAAAACTAAACTAAAATGTTATCATAGTTAAAATTATAAAAAGGCTAACAAAACTATTTACTTTTAAAACAAAACATACAAGAGTCAAACATGACATGTGCTCTCTCCTGCTTGACAGCCATTTAATTAAGAAAATGTACACAGAGCAGAGGATACCAGTTGCCTACCATGGCAACCTGTCAATCACAAGGTAGTCCTGCCTAAAGGCATATGCTGCATTTTCGTCTATTTCCCCCTAAATGGGACCATAATTTACTCAATGAACATCATGTTGTGTTGAAGACTTGAAATAAGTGACTGAGACCATAAACTCATTATGAAAGTGTTTACTGAGGTAATAATTCAGCTGAGAAGTAGCAACATTTTACCATTATTTCTAATAGAACTGGACTTCTTTTTGCAACCAGCTGACCTCTGCTGGCCGTTAGAGAATGCAGTTTTAAGTTCCGTCAGCATGGTTTCACTTTCAGACCCAGACGTTGCAGCTTGATCAAGATTGGAGAAATAACATTTGACAACCACTCGTCATGTAAATACAGATCTGGATTGGACAACGGCCATGAGCAGCAAAGCAACTGCAGGATGTTGAGGTTCAAATTATTACATTTATTTATTTTTTTTAAATACTAATGTTTGTGCACTGGCCCAGTGAGTTGCTAGTTACTTTTTACTGGCCACAGTTATTGTCGAGCCCTGTACTGGGACATGACAGAAAGTTACAGATTAACATTAAATAGCCAGGTGTTCACATCAGCTGCACTGCAAAATGACCCTGAACTTTAAATAAAAGGAACAGCTGATGATATATTTGTGATATCATTATTAGAACTATTAAAATTTGTTGCTTGTGTTTATTTGAGCCGTGACGTGAACGTGATGAGGATGGGATCACCTCCGCCTCAATTTGAGCCAGGATAAACCCTGTCTTTGGCTATTGAAAAATACTACCTCAGAAGCAGGTACGCTTGGAGTAGATACTATGCCCATCTATCTAAAACTGGAACTAGTGTCTAAGTCAAGAACAGCCTTTTGGCAGTCCTTATAACCCTGCATTAAAATTATTCAAGATGTAGGGCTGTGGCTCAGGGAGGTAGAGCGGGTTGGCCGTTAATCGGAAGGTCTGCGGTTCAATCACTGGCTCCCACTGGTTGCGTGTCGAAGTGTCCTTGGGCATGATACTGAACCCCGAATTGCCCCTGGCGGCTGTTCCGCCAGTGTATGAATGTGTGTGAATGTTAGTTTCTGTTTGAGCACTTAGGCTCAGTGTATGAATGTGTATGACTGGTGAATGCAGATGTAGTGTAAAAGCGCTTTGAGTGGTCAAAGACTAGAAAGGCACTATACAAATACGGAGCATTTACATGTTTACTTTGAGTAACAGATCCATGAGAAGCCAAAACATATAAATCATTAGGAGACGTGTTTACAACTCTGGAAAGTTCACAGCAGCAGTTATTTTAGTTTGTGTTGTGACTGTAGTGTGGTAAACAATACAAAAATGATGTTCATGTGACAAAGTAATCTACTAAGAGGGTCCGTGTACTTTGCAGCCAACGGATTTTCGTTTTGAAAAACAAATGACAAAGTTCCAGGCATTTAACCTCCGTAGGGGTCGTCGTCGGGGTTACGTGGGTCTACTTGGCTGTCTTTTTGGTCTGTGTGTGGTTTTTTTGTTTTTCATCCACCATCTTGCATGCTTGTACAACTGTTGTTTCTATTTCCAGGCGTTATGAAGAAGACATGTACTGGCGACGTATGGAGGAGGAGCAGCACCATCACTGGGATGAGAGACGTCGTTTACCAGACGGAGGATATCCACAGGGGCCTCCTGGTCTACTTGGCGTCCGGCCTGGCATGCCTGGCCTGCAGCCTCAGGGTCCTTTGGTAGGGCATGACTATTGTGCCTATGCACAAGAGCTATGTTGAACCCATTTATATACACAAAAGCGCACGAAGGTATGCATGTTGGGGTTTTTTGCTAAAAGGAGGGACTGTACTCCTGTCTGCCTCTCCAAACTAGGGGCCTGCAGACTGCCATCTACTGTAGGTAATACTGTGACTAGGGATGCCATAAATTCAGTAGTTGATTCAGATACCTGTAAAATTCCACCATTCTCAATACCAATTTGATACCCCAGTAAAGAGAAAAAACAATAAATGCCATGTACTTCAACATAAAATCTAGGGTTGGGCCTATAAACGATGCCTGACAGAAATCACATTGTTAAGCCGGCATCTTGATTGTTTGCCCCCCTGCAAAAAAGAGAATTCTCAATTTTTCACATTATACCGTCCTGTGAATACATGTTTTAATCCACACGGACATTTTTATTAAAATTAATTGTAAATCTACCTGCTTTGCACCTGCCTCGGACTTCTCTTGTCCCCACACTCGGACACTGACACACACCTACACCTCTGGGGGCCTGTATCACGAAGCGAGTTCAACATACCTCGGATATTTGGTTACCAACTCACTTTTTACTCACCTCTAGCTCTCTCTGTAGCTCAGACAATCCCTGCTACCTGTACCTACGTGTGCTAATCCATTATTTCACCCAGATTCTTTGTCTTTATAATTGCTCTCTTTATAATAACAAACAGCTGTTTCGTGTGTAGGTCCGTGTCATTTTCCGTTTCACATTTCATGTGTGTTTTCTTGACAAAACGTGGTTTGGCGACCAGCGTCGGGTGACACAGCTGCAATCAGCTCGTGTAGTGTGTGACCCCCTGTCACCGATCAGTCACATAATGTGAACACCACAGCGACTTCAAGACTCCCGTCACAAGACGGCAAGTTGTGTAGTGTGAACAGCACGGCAATCGGCCGACGCTGAAAGTTGTGTAGTCTGCACAAGCCTTAAATGAACAGACATAGTCTATAATAATGCCTTGATTTGATGTGTTCATATGGCATATATGAAAATACACTGAACAAAATTATAAACACAACACTTGCCCCATTCATCATGCGCTGAACTCGAGATCAAAGACTTCCTCTATGTACACAAAAGGCCTATTTCTCTCAAATTATTCACAAATCTGTGTTAGTGAGCACTTCTCCTTTGCCGAGATAATCCTTCCACCCCACAGGTGTGCCATATCAAGATGCTAATCAGACAGCATGGGTATTGCACAGGTGTGGCCACAAAAGGCCACTCAAATGTGCAGTTCCATCACACAGCCATGCCACAGATGCAATTGCAATTGGCATGCTGACTCCAGGAATGTCCACCAGAGGTTTGCCTGTGAATTGAATGTTCATTTCTCTACCAAGTCTCCAAAGGTGTTTCACAGAATTTGGCTTTACATCAAACGATTGCAGACCACGTGTAACCACACCAGCACAGGACCTCCACATCCAGCATCTTCTGAGACCAGTCACCCGGACAGCTGCTGCAACGAATCTTTGGTTATGCAGTCGGTTTGCATAATGGCAATGTGTTGCACTGCATAAGGCAAATGGTGGTCACACCAGATATTGACAGGTTTCCCCCAATACAATGAAACTGCACATTTTCAACTGGCCTTTCATAGTGGCCAGCCTAAGGCACACCTGTGCAATACTTATGCTGTCTGATCAGCATCTTGATATGCCACACCTGTGGATGGATTATCTCGGCCAAGGAGAAGTGCTCACAAGATTTTCTTGATTTTGACAAATTTATGAACAATATTTGAGAGAAATGGGCCACTTTGAGATTTTGTTGAAATGTAAAGTTATAAATTTTATTATTTTGTGTCCATAGAGAAAGTCTTAGTTCAGCTCATGATGAATGGGGGCAAAAACAAAAGTGTTGTGTTTTTATAATTTTGTTCAGTGTATTAGCCTTATTCTTTCAGCTCTTTGAAGACGTTGTTCCACCTCCATTTTTAGGAACTTCTTCTCGTCACTTCAAAAATGCGATTAATTCATTTAACACACTCAAAAGTGTTCCAAACATTGTTCTTAATTAACTTCAAGCACTAAAATAAAGCAATAAAATGTGCTGAAATAGTTGTTGAAAGATTGAATCTCAACATTTAGGCTACTGAAAGCTCACGTCATTACCTGCGCCCACATCGCAAAAGGTGGGGCAGAAGATGACCAGTCTCTGTGATGGACTAGAAGAAAGCTACTAAATTAAAATAAATGGCCTACGTTCATATTAAAATTAATTTCAATATCCCAACTAAACTGCTCATAATATTCAACCTCACATAAGAAAAAGAAAACCCATTTATTTTAACAGCTGCAAAAGGCTGTGTGAAAAGGACTGGGGAGGAAATAAAAAAATAAACACATTTCAAAGCAGTAAGGCGGCTTACTGCAGACACCTGTACAATAGTCGCTTACAAGGCTTTCAGTCTCTGTAGGATGAAATCGCTATACAAACGTTTCTGTATAATCACAGCAAACAAAGGCAGCCTATTTTAAAAAATAAAAGTCTGTGGGATTTCCTACAGATGGTAATGTCATTTTTCCAAGAGAGCTGATTGGTCAGTAGGCGGTGCTTTCATAGAGTTGATCTCTTATCTGGAACATAACCGGAGCAGGTCAGCCGTTCAGTATACGTTACCTTGCCGATCTACCCCGGTAAGAAGTGAACCACCTTTTTGTGGTACTGAAAACCCAGGGTTAACCCCGAAGTTATCTGAATAAGCTCAAATCCTGCTTCATGGTGCTGGCCCCTGGTCTCTCACTGTAAACACACCGGTCAGAGTCTCTCGCTCTCTCTCGCTCTCCCCCCCCCCATGCCTTTTATAAGAAGACCGCTACCACCCCTGTCCCACCCGATGTGTGGTTTTTTTTGGGGGGGGGGGGGGTTTGTAGATATTTTATAGACATCGTTCAACCCTAATACAATCCTTTTTTAATAAAAACAATTGAACATCTTTACAATCTCTGTTGTCTGAGATTTTCTATTTAAAAACGAAACGTTATTGATGATTTGAAATTATTGTATTGCACTTTTAAGACGGTCCCTAACTCTACCTACAGTAAGAGGCCCGTTGGACAGACATTCAGTTCTTAGTGCTGCAAACTGCATCGTCATCTTTGGTGATTTTCAGGTGACCTAAACTGTAAAACATCTGCAGCCGCAAAACTAATTTCACCCCAGTCTTTTAAGTCTGGTAAGATGTAGTTTTAGGGGGGTGTTTGGCATGAAGGAACTACAAATTTTTTTTGCTATGCAGCCTTATATAATGACTTATAAACTACCTTGTGCCGCGTAATAATGCAATGTGCCCTTATGATTAAAAATATAAATGCTCCGTACTTGTATAGCGCCTTTCTAGTCTTTTCGACCACTCAAAGCGCTTTTACACTACATCTGCATTCACCAGTCATACACATTCATACACTGAGCCTAAGTGCTCAAACAGAAACTAACATATACATACACTGGCGGAACAGCCGCCAGGGGCAAATCGGGGTTCAGTATCTTACCCGCTCTACCTCCTGAGCCACAGCCGCCCTGGATTACAGCGGTTTGTTTTAAGCTTTAGTTTTGATGCGCTTGATTCTTTGTCTTTCAGCCCCCACGTCGGCCTGATTCTTCAGATGACCGCTATGTCATGACTAAGCATGCAGCCATTTACCCCTCAGAAGATGAGCTCCAGTCTATCCAGAAGATTGTGTCGATCACAGAACGTGCCCTCAAACTGGTCTCGGACATAATTACAGACCAGGACAAAGCCAAGGAAGAGGACAAAGAAAAGAAGGAACCCTCTAAAGACAGGTGTGATATCCGGGCTACATATATTTCAGACGGTCTACTGAATGCAAGAACATTAGAATGGTTAGCATCCCATTGCATAGAAATACATTTTCATATCCTCAAGTAAATGCTGTACTTTGAAACATAGTCGTGCACAGGTCCAGATTTTGCAGACCCTCGGTACCAGAACCGGCCCTTTATCCCCAAACCATAAAAATATGTTCAGTTATGTGGAGTTTGCTGCATTTATATCCAGCGTTCATTTAAATGCAAATTAAAATGCAACTTTCTGTGCCTTTTTAATCCGGGCAGGACTCCCTGCAGAGTCTGAGAGTTAGATTAATGTGTCACTTATATACCTGTAGCAGTAGGCTTCTGTGTTGCATCTGCATGTTTACATTTGCAGATGCACTGCATGGTTTATGTGACACTGCTCTTTTGTTAGTGTTTTTCATCTTCCAACATGGCAGTGGGATGTAATGATTGTTGCTTGTTTTGCTTTTGCACATTTTCCCTTCCATCTTCCTTGTATGACTGTCCAGAGCCCTGAAGGGAGTGATGCGGGTTGGAGTCCTGGCCAAAGGCTTGCTGCTTCGTGGGGACAAGAACGTCAACCTGGTCCTGCTCTGCTCTGAGAAGCCAACCAAGGGCCTCCTCAACAGCATTGTGGAGCACCTTCCTAAACAACTAACAGTACTATCTTTACAAATATCACACCACAATAATTTCTTCCGTTGCCACTTTATAGGTACCTACCTCTTGGTTTGGTTGTAAAATTGGTCAGAGTAATTTACTGGGATAAATATTAAACAATAGTTTTTCTTAATGTGTGTGTGTGTGTGTTTCAATATAGTGTTATGATAGAGCCAGTCCCAGCTGACACTGGGGTACACACTGGACAGGTTGCCTGAAAAAACAAAGGGTTTATGATTTATAACAGAATGTCATCTGTGTAGATGCTTATTTTCAGCAGTGGGATATATGTAACGTTATCCCTTTGCCTAACTGAAAGTAAATGGGGATGATGTCTGTAGCTAGTGGTAATGGCAGCTGCAATGTTTTTATCTGACTTGTAAAATACGGCCCATATTTAAAGTGGCAGAGGGAGGGAAAAAGACTCTGCTCCATTGTGCATTGTTGGAGATCTAGGTATTTTTAACAGACTGAATCAAGCTGATGTTATGTAATCTACCAAATTGCTTCAGTTGAACAATGTGTACCTGTCAAAGTGGCCACTGAGTGTAGATGATCAACTAGATATGTTCCCTAGCTGTCAACTAGTTGTTTGTACAATGGACTTGGAAATAATGTTAGCACATTTGCATCTACACCATTTCTTCCAGATGGTAACACCAGAGAAATATGAAGTCACTGGATCTATCCAGGAGGCAGCCATCATTCTGACGTCCTGTACCGAGCCAAAGATGCAAGTGACAATCACACTGACTTCACCTGTCATCAGAGAAGAAACTGGCCGGGATGGAGGTTGGGAAACCATCACAGCCTGTCCATTGCACCTCCTTTTATTGTCTTTCTGCTATCATTCTATGAAATCAGTTTAAATATGTTTGTTGGCACCCTGAAGAGCACGGTCCTGCTGGCACTCTATAAAGATTGTTTTGTTGGGCCTAAATCAGATTGTCCTTGCAACTTGCTCTTTTATTTATGATTCATTTGGATTTCAAAATATGGAATGACAGGGTTACCAAGGAAGTGCAAGCTCACCATAGTTAATGCTGGGGTAGGTAATGTTTGAGAACTAGCAAGACTGCCTCTTTTCCCCTTGGGGATAAATAAAGTATTTCTGATTCTGAGGAAAAAGGCCCCTGCTCATCAGACTTCCCTCCAAAGCCACTCCCCCCAACACATGTTCATGCACAGTGAGTGCACGGGCAGAGTGTGCACAGACAGGTGGTAGGGCAGCCAATCATTTCATTTGGACTGAATGAAATGATTGGTCGTGCTTGTTACAGGCCTGCGACAGCCACAGATTTTTTTTCCTTTTTGTTTCATTCGACTTATTGATTGCTGAAAGAACTTTAACCGATATAACCAAAAAATGCTTCTGAAATACATTACCTACCCTAGCTTTAATAACTTTATGTTGACGTCTCGTTCTTTCAGGGTTTTTTGTGCACAGCTGATGACCTGCAAATATTACATTTTTAATAAAACCTTTGTTTAAATCTTTTCAATGAAACAGCAGATTTAGATTATCTGCTTTTACTGGTCTAAGGTTTAAGCCTGAGAGATTTTTTTTTCTCAGTGAATGCTCTTTTTAATTATGTGGGGCAGATCACTTCTAGTGTAAAATAAAACAAAATGCAAGAAGAGGCAAGTGCCAGCAGTATTGCTCTTAGGCTTTTAGCTCTGTAACTCCTACCTCTCAAATGCTGTCTTTATCCTTTGAACAAAGCATGATCATGGTTTGCATTGTGTTAAGTCCTATTATTCTCAGGTGAGATTCTATTTTGTTTCCTGTGTTACTGGGGATTCTGTTTCCATTTTGTTAGCGATAATCAGTGTCTGACATGCATTACAGTATTTCTCCAAACTTTCTTTTAGATGAGACAAAAAGTTTAATTTGGAATTTATTGCACAAAGAGGTTTTTGTAGTCCTTTCTCAAATCAAGATTTGGCCAAGGAAATTGGATATTTTCCCACAGGAAACAAATTTTCAAACAGTTCACCATGCTGAGGTCCCCTGTTCTGAAGTGCTCCCCTGAGTAGATTGACATGTTCCTTTTACACACAAGACTCAAAATTGGTCAAAATAGAGATAATTAGTTTGGTTCAGCAAAAATGAAAACCTTTGACACTCATTTTGATTTCACTGACTATGGAAAGATGGGACAAATCCTTTAAAGATGGATATTTTTTTCTTTTGAATTAATTGACAGTGGAAAGATGAAGAGTAATCATGACTATATTGCTTTGAAATCTGATTATTTCAAATTATTCTAAGGGGAGGATTGTTACATGTTCAGGTAAAAAGCCTATGAGGAATCTTTGGTTGGACCTGAGTACAGCCTTTGGTATACAATGATTGTTGGGGTCTTATTCCAACCTACTGATGTTAGATATGCATGCAGTGATATCCTAACCCCTTTTGTTTGCTGGTAGTTCTCATGTTTTATTTCTCTTCTTCAGCACCCATTGCTTTCCTCCTTTTTATATTTGTAGTAATATAAGTCCAGCACAAATATCCCTTTTATTTCTTGAAGAAGGAAAAAAAAAAAAACAGATTCCCAGTACATTGTCTCCCATCAGAGGTTTAGTAGGGCCCAACAGCTTCGGAAGGATTTTTGACCAAGGTTTTCTCACATCCCAAAAACTTTGCCACACCTACTATTGCCATGCCACTTTTTTTTTATCAGGTCGCTTCCTATTAGCCATTGTTCATAGTAATTATTAATAGTCATGGAATCCCTCCTCTGTCCCAGTGTTTGAACTAAGTAAATCTGATAAAATTCAAAATTCCCATGGTACTTACCAAGGTAATGGAAAATTTCTAACACAATTACCTGATAAAATGGTATTGGCTTCAAAACATTTTGACCTAAACCCATGTAATTTAACTAGACTGTTGCTTTTCAAACATAGCAATTTGTCTTCAATATAATGACTTAACAGATAGTCAATGTAAACGCAATTTGTATCTATCCACTCACTTTGACAATGTGTTGGTTTGTGTAGTCAGTCTTATAATATTAGTAACCTACAAAATAAGCAACCAACTCTAGGTTGTCATGGGAATAAACGCTGGTATGTGTGGCAATGTGTTTGTTCTTTGCCAGCCTCGCTGACCTGGTCAAACACCCATTCCTCATCACCATTTTGACAATTCAAATCCATTTTTAGATGTAACCTCGGGTATGGTGAAAGACCCAGCGGACGTCTTGGACAGGCAAAAATGCCTTGACGCTCTGGCTGCTCTGCGCCACGCTAAGTGGTTCCAGGTTCGGAACATCATTTTACTTTCTTCTTGTAGCCTTATGAGATGCTTATGTTTATTTATTTGTGTTTTACACATTTGGTTTTCATTTTATTATAATGATGAAAATTATTACTATTTGAAGCAAAAAAAATATTCAAGGATGCCACCTATTACAACAAGGATCTGGTTAATGTCCATATGTATTGATTATAAATCTAAGTTAATTTGAAGCTCTTACATGAAAAATATACTCTAGCAATGAACTGGCATCCTTGTATTCCCTTAAAATTTCTCCAAGTACTGCATTATAGTTACATGTGATTCCATAAGGCTGCACAATAACTTGCACAAAGTTGTGCCACAAGAAGTGCTTTCATGTTCAACGTTTGTATTGTTTTTATTCTGTATATTTTGTAGAATGGGGATTGAGAGAAAAAGGAATATCTGAGTAGTTTCCTGTGATTCTGCTACCTGAGCAAAAGCATAGGCAAAGTAAAGCAGATTTCCTTTGCTCTTTCAGTCCTTATACTCTCCCCTCAGGTGGACTCTTGTACTTTAAGTACCTGTTTGTGAGATACCTGGTTAAACCTGGGGTCAGGGTTTAGAAGATGGCAAGAAAAGTCGTAATTTCTTGTGCATCTTGCAAACTTTGAACTCCCTTACTAACTGTGAGGTACAAGACTACTGGGAATGGCAGCTGATTGCAAACCTTTATGGCTCATACGCACCTCCAACCATACTCCAGCTTCCATTATGCACAGTAGTGTTTGGACCTCAATGATAGAACTGATTCACTTGTTTGGTCCATCTCTTGTCACTCTTGAACACTCCGTAAACCTAACTTTATTACATCAAAAGGCTAGAGCCAATGGACTTCAGTCCTGTGTGATCATCATCCGAATCCTGCGAGACCTCTGTCAGCGAGTTCCTACATGGTCGCCCTTCCCAGGATGGGTAAGTAATGTTATTTAAACATGCTTATGAACACACAGGCACACAGTGGGGAGGCGGGCCACACTGGTGGCAACAGGCAGGTGACACAGGCGGACAATAGGGAGGAAAGCAGCACAGCAGGGGAAGACAGTCAGTATCCTGACTGAAAACTTCAGAAATTGGCATGGAATGTGTTTTGTGTGTTTGTTTTTTTTTTTGTTTTGTTTTTAAATGGCTCAGGACACAAGGGCTCTGCGGCTGGTGATTAAAACCACTCAGAAAATCATTGTTCCCCATCTACTGAGCATCAGTGATATCTGTGAGGCGAGGGGCCTGCAGAGACCAAAGGATACTAAAGGACAGTACCCAACCACACATACACTGTTCACCCTACTGCCGTCTGTGCCAAGAATTACATCATTACACCACCACCAGCCTGAACAGTTGATACAAACAGGATGGATCCATGCTTTCATCTTGTTTATGCCAAACTCTGACCCTACCATCTGAATGTCGCAGCTGAAATTGAGAATCATCAGACCAGGCAACGTTTTTCCAATCTTCTATTGTCCAACTTGACCCTGTGTGAATTGTAAATCAGTTTCCTGTTCTTAGCTGAAAGAAGTGGCACCCGGTGTGGTCGCCTTCTGCTGTATCCCATCTGCTTCAACGTTCGGCATGTGCGTTCAGAGATGGTGTTCTGCATACCTTGGTTATAACGAGTTATTTGAGTTGCTGTTGCCTTTCTGTCATCTCTAACCAGTCTGTCCATTCTCCTCTGACACCAAGGCATTTTCGTCCACACAACTGCTACTAACTCGATATTTTCTCTTTTTCGGACCATTCTCAGGCGTAAACCCTAGAGATGGTTGTGGGTGAAAATCCCAGTAGATCACCAGTTTCTGAAATACTCAGAGCAGTCTGACACCAACAACCATGCCACGTTTTAAAGTCACTTTAAATCCCCTTTCTTCCTCTTTCTGACACTCAGTTTGAACTTCAGCAAGTTGCCTTGACCACGTCTACATAGTTGCTGCCATGTGATTCGCTGATTAGCTATTTGCTAACAAGCAATTGAACATATACCCGTTTAATTGTCTGGCTTAATAAACTGGCTGATTTCGGTTTACCATTTTAGAATTTTTCAGCTACAGTATGTAATTTAACTCATGACTGTGATGTTACAACCCAAACTCACAGCCCAACCAATCAACAAACGCACACGTATACATTTACAGCTGAGGATTGCGGCTTACGTTTGCTAGCCTTCAACTCAACAATCAATCATGCTTTCAGTCAAATGGCATGTTGGTAATAGTAATATTTGCCTTGTAAACAATTACTGTAAGTAACATGTCTATCATAATACAAGTGGAGATTGTATTTGCCAGACATTTAAGCCATCTTTACTGTTCACTCTGTTCAGGCTATGGAGTTGCTAGTTGAGAAGGCCATCAGTAGCAGCTCTGCCCCCCTCAGCCCAGGTGATGCCCTGAGACGTGTCTTTGAATGTATTTCATCTGGGATTTTACTGCCTGGTAAGATCTTGTTTCTTCTTTTTTTTTCTTTTTTTTTTTTTCTGTACAATTATATGCATTCACGTTGCTGTATCTACATGCACTAATGTTATCTGACTGTTCCTGTAAACAAAACTCAATACTTCTATAAAGTTTCTGGAAGATGCGTTGAGTTTCACTCATGGTAACTTAACGCCTTCTGTGTGGGGGGGGAAACTCAAAGTGAATAGCTGATGTGACCTTTGCTGTACTGATGAACTGCAGTGGAA
Organism: Micropterus salmoides; assembly: GCF_014851395.1. Classification (NCBI taxonomy): domain Eukaryota; kingdom Metazoa; phylum Chordata; class Actinopteri; order Centrarchiformes; family Centrarchidae; genus Micropterus; species Micropterus salmoides. The sequence goes on along the minus strand of NW_024044459.1, from coordinate 2,011,188 downwards.
ATGGACATTACACAGAACTTATCAAGACAACAAGTAAACATAGAGGAAGTGTAGAGTTTACATTAACTGGGAAATGGGGGGAATTAAAAATATGGGCTGCCTCTTATACTAGCCTGTCCAAAATAAAGGTGTGGTTCTCTCTGCCACTGAGGTAAGTAAAGACCACTTAGGGTACACTTTTTATGCATATTTAACTTTAATACATGTGGCCCTAAAACAGAGTGCATTGTTAAATCTCAGATTCAAGAGGAGCAATCGACTAAAGTCTCCTTTCCATCACCCTGACAAAAACCTTCCCAGGGAGGGGGGGGGGAGGGGTGCTTTTTAAAAAAAAAAAAAAGAGGAAACAAAATTTCTGTTAGGGCCGCCTGCCACACAGATGTGAAACACTAGAAGCAACATTATATCATAACTCATGTGCTAACTGTCTGTTATCTTACCTGGGTATTATTTACACTTGCCACCTGGGGCAACAAATAGTAAGGTGCTACACAGCTGATAATTGCTTTACTAAATGGACCAAAGAGACCAATGAGGTCGATTTCATTTTTCAAATCAATTAATCTTAACGACTATTGTTTAGTCAATTCATCTTAACTAATTTATTTATTATTATTTTAAAGATATTTTTCTTATGACTTAATAAATACTGATAACAATTTAACCAAAATAAATGTCAAAAACTTGAAAAAGTGACACAGAAAGCACGTTAGAATAATGGTAGCATATGTTAAAATTAGTCTAATTTCTACATCACTGCTGTGTTGTGATATCAATAATTAGTCAGATGCAGGATCAGAAAAATACTGAACCTCAAATTCAAAAGGATTGCTGTGACACAGATAAATTTAAACACTATGTAAACCTTATCCTGAACTGGAGAATCAGTATTTTTCACTTTGTATGATCTAGGATCCAAGGAACCTGAAATTTGGTTATGATAAAGTAGGTAAGTTATAATAATATGCAAGATTTTTGCAACATTGCACTCCAGACTTCAAAAATCACAAGAACGTTCAAGAGTTGAAGCTTTTTGCATCGTGTCTTGCAAAATGTGAAGGACCTTGTGGAACTATGCGGTGCCCAGTTATTTACAAATGGGCCTGAACGATTTTGAAAAATCTTAATTGTGTGGTTTTTTTTTACCAATATTGCGATTAAATATGCGATTAAATTTTTTTGCTCTTTACCTTTTTTTTTATTATTCAAGACCAGCAGTAAATCGGTGTATAGTTTGACCAACACAGAATTAAATAGATTAAACATACACTGTTCTATCCTGTAGGTCAGGCCTGTGTTATGATGAAAAGTGATGCATGAATTATTATGAGCAATGGTGGAGAAGAAGTATAAAATTTTGATAATGTGAGAAAGATAACTTGAGTATAATATGATGCAATATCATCAGGTCTGCTTACCCACAGATGACAAGAAAAACTAAGTTCACCACAGTGTATTATACAGTAAGTGCTCAATACAAAACCCACAGTTCAACTGCCAACGGAGTCCTTATCTCAGTTCAAATCTGAGTCCTTCATTCTATATCCCTGTAAGCAAAGAAAAAACACTCAACAAAAACCAGCCAACAAAATAAAACCAAGTGACACCCCTCCTGTTTAATAGACAAGCTTAGTAATTCTCCGACAACAGCGGTTTTGTCTATATGAAAAGTTTGCGATGATCGGTATTAATACAGAGGACAATGAAGATGTGATGAAATGAGTTAATGCCATTTTATTTCTTTGAACAGGTGGGCCAGGATTGGTAGACCCTTGTGAAAAGAAGCCTGTGGATACCCTAACAGCTATGGGAGAGCAACAGAGAGAAGACATCACCTCAAGTGCCCAGGTACATGCTGTTTAAATTATACATGAATCAGGTTGATTGAGACCAAGCAATTGTAATTGAGTGCTTTGAACAATTACTTTGTCAGTAATAGTTTGTCAGTTCCTGTTGATGTCAATATCTTTTGTACTTTTAGAGTGGTATAATTGGGTATTAAATTGTCCTTATGTCATTATCTGTCCTTAGGTGTACCACCTTTTTGCCAGCTCTTTCTGGCAGTAAAATCCAAATATAGTATATAGTTGGATTACTCTAATGAAGATGAAAGGTGTCTTGTATTTGCCTTGGCTTACACTAAAAGTCCTTGGTTTAAAATGTTCTTTCTGTGTTTCCATACAGTTTGCTCTGAGGCTGCTGGCATTCCGTCAGATCCATAAGGTTTTGGGTATGGACCCTCTGCCGCAGATAAACCCTCGCTTCAACATCCGCAACAGCCGCAAGCGTCGCCGTGACAACAGCGATGGGACAGACAGCTTCGAGGGTGAAGGCAAAAAGGACAAAAAAGATTATGATAGTTTCTAAGTTTCTCTGTTACTAATTTAAAGTAATCTACATACAGAAATCCACGAACATGTTGTATGCGCTGTCTTCTGTGTATTGGCTAAGGTCCAGAGTTGTTAGTTTTCCTTTTTTAAGCTTCAGATGTACCAGTTTAATTGCAGCCTCACTCGGTATTACACAAACAAAACTGTCACATTTGTGTACTGTATTAGTTGTAGATTTCTTAAAGATGGGGTTCAGAACTCTCTGTACTAGATACAGCAGTTTTTAAACTATCTTCTGACAGTGGCTCTGATGCTAACAGCGGCTTCTTAAGCTGCCGCTGGTCCCCCCTGAACTGTTTTCTGTTCTTCATTTAAGTTGTGGGGGACGATAGAGATTGTAGGATCAAAAATGTTGATGCCTTTATTCATCTGTATAGTTGCATTCGGAGGTGGACTATGTTACTATTGTGAAGCACTAATTTGGCAAACTTCATTTTCTTCTGAATATTAATTACTGTGCTTAATACAAGTGGTGATTGATGCTGTGGTCTTGTTATGTCTCAATGCTAGGCTACACTTAAGCTAAAAGACCTATGAGTCATTGCACAAAGATTCAGAAGAACTGTTGATAGATATTTGTTAGTATTGAAGTTGTCAGCCCTAAATGTAGTTTTGTCTTTTCATTTTCATATATATGAAAGTATTTGTATAATCTTTAAATATCTAAAAATGCTTTGGTTTGTGGAAAACATAGCCATGTTCATATTGCTTACTCTACTGGCTTTTAAAATGTGTTTTCCTGGTTAATAAGGAACTTTATTGGCTTGCTTGCCTTTTAACTTGGTTAGGTGCTAAATGAAGTTCAATACTGGAAATAAAATTAAAAAATCATTACTGGGGATGGTAATGTACTTGCCCTTCAGTGTAGGTCCCATTGTGAATGCTTGCCGTACTCTGCATTCTGCTTTACATTTCCAGTAGCAGAATAAATATATTTCCAGACTGAACACATGTGTATATTCTGTTTATGTACAGTGGTTTATCACATGGTATACAGTGTAAACACAATATTTCAGGCAAGGTTAGCATCAAGCCTATTTGCTGTTTCTTACCTACAGTAAGTATTGTATGTATTTTTTTTAAATCTCTCTGAAAAGGATTCTTCTTTCCGTTTTTAAACTAAGTTTGGAGTGTTCTGTTGTGTTTGTTACGAGCCTGTAAAAACACAAAATGGGAGATTTGAACAGAGTAATTAAATTATGAAATGTACTAGCAGCCAGCCTATTCCGTGAATTCAAATGAGGAGCATATGGGCTAGTGCTATTCGAATGTGAATCTCTACCACCTATTCAGGGACAAGGGCAGTATGCACCACATTAGGGTTTCAATCCATGTTAATCTTGAGTTGATAGAAAACCACCATTTTCCGTTCCAGAAACCCATGATAACTTAAACTTAAGGTGCTCAATGGCTGATTTTCAGTCAAGGGCAGACTGACCATCGGGGAAACCGGGACTTTTCAGGGTGGGTTGCTGGACAGTTGAGCCAATAAACTGGAGACAAAAACCTGCAGTTGAAAATTGATTGGTCTGTGTTAATCAACGTCCATGGCACAGATTCTAATGTTTTATGCACATTGGACTCATCGCCTAGAGTTTCAAAAAGTAAGTTTTGCACATTTCAAAGACCATATTCTGGGTTATTCAATCATAAATTCACAATCAGAAAAGCATCAATAGCCTACAGATGCAAACAATGAATAAATAATATACAGGTGCTGGTCATAATTTAGAATATCATCAAAAAGTTGATTTATTTCAGTAATTCCATTCAAAAAGTAAAACTTGTATAATGTATACATTCATTCCACACAGACTGATATATTTCAAGTGTTCATTCCTTTTAATATTGATGATTATAACTGACAACTAATGAAAACCCCAAAATCAGTATCTCAGAAAATTAGAATATTGTGAAAAGGTTCAATATTGAAGACACCTGGTGCCACACTCTAATCAGCTAATTAACTCAAAACACCTGCAAAGGCCTTTAAATGGTAAATGCTAAAGACAAAAAGGACTGGACTGCTGCTGAGTGGTCCAAAGTTATGTTCTCTGATGAAAGCAAATTTTGCATTTCCTTTGGAAATCAAGGTCCCAGAGTCTGGAGGAAGAGAGGAGAGGCACAGAATCCACGTTGCTTGAAGTCCGGGTGTAAAGTTTCCACAGTCAGTGATGGTTTGGGGTGCCATGTCATCTGCTGGTGTTGGTCCACTGTGTTTTTTGAGGTCCAAGGTCAACGCAGCCGTCTACCAGGAAGTTTTAGAGCACTTAATAATTCCTGCTGCTGACCAACTTTATGGAGATGCAGATTTCATTTTCCAACAGGACTTGGCACCTCATACCATCTCACTCAGGACAGTGCTCCAGATTTATAATTTAGCAGTACTCCCCATCCTGCTCTATGGCTCCGAGACCTGGACTTTAAATAAGACACTGGCTGCAAGACTAGATGGCTTTGACAGCAGGGCCATGAGGACCATAGAGAACATCAGGTGGCCCCAGCGGGTTTCCAATCAAGTGCTTAGAACCCAGCCCAGAGCATCTGGTCTGGCTGTGCAACGCCGCACCCGCTGGTTTGGCCATGTCCTCCGCCTCCCTCTTGACCATCCAACGAGAGCCATTCTCCAGTTTGATCCGAGAGCTGCAGGTTGGAGACGACCACGAGGTAAACCCCGTACCCAAGGGCTCAACGTTCTCGCGGGTGACCTCCAACAACACGGAGTTGCTGTGGAGGATGCAGAGCAGCTGGCTCAAGATCGTCAGCACTGGAAACATCTGGTTCATCTGGTCGGCTCAACACACAGGGATGGGACCCCATACCCATTGCAGGAGCCAAAATAAAAAATAATATACTTGGCACTTGCACACAGTGCCAAAGCTACTAGTACCTGGTTTAAGGACCATGGTATCCCTGTTCTTAATTGGCCAGCAAACTTTGCCTGACCTTAACCCTATAGAAAATCTATGGGGTATTGTGAAGAGGAAGATGCGATACGCCAGACCCAACAATGCAGAAGAGCTGAAGGCCACTATCAGAGCAACCTGGGCTCTCATAACACCTGAGCAGTGCCACAGACTGATGGACTCCATGCCACGCCGCATTGCTGCAGTAATTCAGGCAAAAGGAGCCCCAACTAAGTATTGAGTGCTTTACATGCTCATACTTTTCAGTTGGCCAACATTTCTAAAAATACTTTTTTTGTATTGGTCTTAAGTAATATTCTAATTTTCAGAGAGATACTGAATTTGGGATTTTCATTAGTTGTCAGTTTTAATCATCACAATTAAATGAAATAAACATTTGAAATATATCAGTCTGTGTGTAATGAATGAATATAATACCCAAGTTTCACTTTTTGAATGGAATTTACTGAAATAAATCAACTTTTTGGTGATATTCTAATTATATAACCAGCACCTATAAAGGCATTCTGACTGAGGCACTAGACTGTGTAGGTCTACCCCGACTTCACGAGTAGCAGCTGAATTACATCACAAAACAATATCAGCGCCCATGGAAGCACACATTGTAAATAGTAAACTGTTGTGTTTTCAGATTTTGAGACAGGAGAGGCTGAGTCCAATCAAAATCAACAAAAAGATTTAATTACAAAATTGGCGAATAAAAAGATGGCATTACAGAACAAATAACACTGCAGTGGACTGAAAAGTTGGTCCTCCTTTTAGATTTACAGCTTTCAGTCCTGATTCTCACAAAATGAGTTGTTAATATCCTCTAGGTATGTGGGCAGGTCCGTTTTCCTCCAAATGGCTTAGGACCATAGTCATCGGTCGTTTGATTAACTTATTTGGGACCCAATTAGGAAGGTGTACCTTTATTGTTCTACATTACTTTTGGTCAATCAAAAGAGCACCAATACCAGACGTAAACATCCTTTTATCTATGGGAACAGCCTTTTCTCTAAACTAGTCATACAGAACAACAGGGGTGGTCTCCAAATGGTCGAAACCCAATCTTAGATGTCTATAAAACAGTTAAACAAAAGAATCCTTCTGTCAGTTTTCTTCACATTACAAAGAGGATATAATGGTTTAATTAACATTCTGATGCAATCACCTGGCCTAAAACCCAGCAGGTGACATTTTCAGAAGACAGAGAACACTGAAATACCTTTGGTAAGAAATATCGGCTTTGTTGTAACTTTTCAAACTCTACAAAACCATAAACTAAAAAGCAAGACTGACTTCAGGGTTACCAATTGATGTAGCTAGAGGGGTACACAGAACTAGTAAAGTATAGGCTATTTATGTCAGCTGTTGCAATTAAACTGCCATCCTTTTAATTAACAACTAAGGTGAGGGTGCAACTGTGTGTACACTCTGTCACGGTCAGCCATGGTTTTCGTTCACTTTCGGCGTCATGCACCACCATGCACCTGGAACGCTTTGAGGTTGGACTTTCGGAAGTTTCAACTTGGAAATATCCCAGTTCTGACCAGTCTCAAACGCGGCATTAGAGCCGACTGACAGCTGATCGAGATCAGATCAGATGTGATCAGCTGCTGCCGTCATCAGAAACGGACGTCGCTTCACGTGACACTTCAAGGGACGTCTCATCTCTCTAAATCATGGACTTCCTCGACTCCTCGAGGTGCATTTTAGGAATTGAGATGTCCTTCAAGATGGCGCGCTGATATCGATTTCCAGGTCACATGCTGATGAGGATCGAGCAAGGGGGTAAGCCAGACATCGGGCAGTGAAGCCGACCAAAGCCTGCAAACCGGTCGACTGATAATAACACAGCACAGCGAAAAGTTGAAGTCAATTGGACTAATTCCCAAGGAGGAGTTCATGAAAGTAAGGAGTATGTAAATCGCTAAAAAAAATGACCAATAAATTCAAAATGGCCGACTTCATGTTGGGTGTAGGCAATCGTTTCAAGAGGCATTTTTGTATGTCTGGACGTGATACACGTACCACAGAAATTTCGTACATGTAGGTGAAAGTTAGTTCGTGGGCTGCTCTGTAGAGGGTGCCAGCGAGCCATTTTGCCATGCCCATGCCTGAAACCCATACACTACGAAATTCTTCGCCACTCTTGAATTTTGTGCAAAGTTTGGTGAGTTTTTGAATAAGTTGAGCCCCCCAAAATTGAGGTTACTTTGCAGAAAAAAGTCTGAAAAAATTAAAGCTGCAAGCAGCGGGCCCTCTCACGTGTAGCGTGTCGAGGTGTGAGGTGGCTGCCTTGAAAATTCTGGCGGTGTGGCTGTAAATTTGCCATGGGCTTCGGACACTGCACAAACGTGTTAATCATCACTTCTTGTGTCCCCTTTTTGGCGTTACATAGCACTTCCCACTATGACTATAACTGAACATGTAGATGTGTTCGGGGCAGGACAGTTATCAAGCACATCAAGTTTGGTGCAGATGTGAGCATGTACACTGAAGTTAAAACAACTTCCTCTTTCATGGCAAATCATCAATTTTGGACGCCACAGGCATGCCGTTTCACGAAAACCCACCATTTGTTCAACTTTTAATCATCAAGGGCTTTAGAGTAGGCAAGGAAAATCTGAAGTCAGTCAGACTAATTCTCTAGGAGGAGTTCGTAAAAGTACGGAGCCAGTAATGACAAAAATGACAATAAAATTCCTGTTGGGTTTGGGGTATTGCTCCAAGAGGCTTTTTGGTGCGCCTGGACATGATACATGTGCCATAGAAATTTCATACATGTAGGTGAAACGTGCCATGGGGGCTGCTTCGTTAAAGGCCATTTCCTGTTGCCAGCAGGTGGCGCTGTGACTTTGAGTGAATATTGTATGCATTGCATGTGGATGTGTTCAGGGTGGGACTTTTATAGTACATTCCAAATTTGGTACAGATGTGAGCATGTAGACTGAAGTTACAACAACTTCCTGTTTTCTGACGAATCATCGATATTGGACGCCACGCCATGGCCATGCCGTTGCACGAAATCTCACCATTTGTACAACTTTTAATCATCAATGGCTTTAGAACGCACAGTACAAATCTGAAGTCGATCGGACTAAATTCGTAGGAGGAGTTCGTGAAAGTATGGAGTGTGTAAATCATCCAAAAATTACCATAAAATTCAAACTTCCTGTTGGGTTTAGAGCATCGCTCCAACAGGCTTTTTGGTACGTCTGGACATGATACATGTGCCACAGAAAGCAGGTGGCGCTATGACTTTGAGTGAATATTGGCATATCGATGTATTCAGGGCGGGACTCTTATAATGTATTCCAAATTTGGTGCAGATGTGAGCATGTAGACTGAAGTTATAATAACTTCCTGTTTTATGGCGAATCATCAATTTTGGACGCCACGCCACGGGCACGCCGTTCCATGAGAATTCACCATTTGCAAAACTTTTAATCGTCATTGGGTTTAGACTGCACAGCACAAATCTGAAGTCGGTCAGACTAATTCTCTAGGAAGAGTTCATTAAAGTACAAAGTGTGTAAATCGCCAAAAATGACCATTAAATCCAAAATGGCCGACTTCCTGTTTGGTTTAGGCAATTGCTCCAAAAGGCTTTTTGGTACATCTGGATATAATACATGTGCCACAGAAATTTCATACATGTAAGTGAAACGTGCGGCAGGACCTGCTTCTTTGAAGGTCAAAGTCGCTATGAAATGCGCCAATCCCATAAAATACAAAATTCTTCGCCACGTCTGAATTATGTGCAAAGTTTGGTAAGTTTTTGAATATGTTTAGGCCCCCAAAACTGAGGTTACTTTGAGGAAAAAAGAAAGGAAGAAATCCCCTCAGTTTCAATAGGGACCTCACACGTTTCGAACTCGGGCCCTAATAATCTCTTTAATTTCAATAGGTACCTCGCAGGGTTCTTGCTCGGGCCCTAATAATTTATTTTTAAACTAACACCTAACTACTACCAGTATGTGGTAATTACGATATTTCGAGGAAGTCACTGAAGGCAGCATGGGTGCATCTGAATCGTATTTGTTGTTGATAGTGAGCAGCATCCAGCAACACACCCTAAGCGCAGGTGGATGAAATGGAACTGATTTTTTATTATCGTTTTGATCATCTTAATAGTTATAAAGTGAGGACTACCCGCTGAAGGGAAGTGTTTTAAACATGAAGAGACCCCCGAGGCTGTTTCACAAACGTTGAGCTAACCGCAGCTGTTAACTTATTTTACCCTGCTGGTGGGGATTAGACTGGTTGCGCACATCTAACGTTAGTGCTGTAACGTTATACTTTACAAGGTAATGTCAGTTATGTATTTTTTTTCTGGGCGGCCATTAAATCCTCAGAAAAACAGTTAAACAAAATAAATGTTTCTCCTGTACGCTATATTATTTAGCCATGGTGTCGGTTGTGTTAGGCCTCAAGCCATGCCTCGGTCCACAGTTCGTGTGTGAATCCGACAAAACGTTATTTCGAGACACTGGCGCGTAATGAAGGGAAAGAGCCGCTACAGCGGGGCAGTAAACACCAGAGTTTAGCTCTTGTGTGAAAGTAAACTTAACGTTAGTATGTAGTTACAGTAAATTATTTGCTATGTTGTAACGGTTTCCTTCTGTTAATGTTTTATAAACTGCATAAGCTAATGTACATCGATATTAAGTAAGTTATTGATTCAATGAGCCTGTTGATATAACGTACGTGCGTTTGCAGACGTGATGACGGCTAACGTGATATAGCTAGCTGTGATGTTCTGTGCTAACAACCAACATCTATGCTTACATTTCTACTGAAATGAAACGGCACGAGAATTACTTAACGTTATGTTACTATGCTGTGCTGTGAATGTAGATTAACGATACAGCAGCTTTTATGTCATCGTGGAAACCTCCTAAGGTTTTCTCTGCAAAGCTAAATGTGTGTATAGTGAATTGTTACGTTAACGTTAGTCGTCGAAACTCTCCTCTTCATATCTGACAATATGGAATTCACAGCTCTCATGCTACCTACATCTAGTCCCCCTAGTTTGTTTGGAGCAGGGTTAATATAACCAGGCTTGCCCTCTCCACCTCGGCTCATCTCTTATTAACACTAGTAACTTTTCAGTGTGTCTCTTCCTCCAGGGCTGGGTCGCAGACATGCACCCACCATCTCGACAGGACTATGTAGCTATAAGCTTTGCTAGACAAGGAAGTGGAAGCTACAGTAACAGTAAGCAGTGGAGGAGGCAGTCCTGCTGGAGGGTGAGTGATCCCCATCTATGAGCTGCTTTGAAAGACCTTTCTTCTTCTTCTCTAGACTTGACGGTGCTCTGGTTTCCCACTCTGCAAAGACCTGCGAAGTACAATGCTATTGTGTTCCACTTTAGCCCAGTGCTGGCTTTAGTTGTCGATACTTTCCAACATATGCAAAAAGATTTAGAGGATTAGAAGAATCCTTGGTCTTCTTTTCTGTGCTGTGAGGTAGAGCTGGGTGTTGTGCCTGTGGTGAAATATTCAGAGTTTACTATAAATTTTTAAGGACAGAGTTATACCAAAAAAGGAATGACAAAACATACAACAGTTCTCAAAGTATCATTGCACAGGCTTTAATAAGTTCAAGTTTCTGTTGATTTGTCATTCCATCTATTAAAGAAATGCATGTTGCATATTTGAGATATTCCTGTGATCCTTTGAATAAAAGCTGTGGAGAAGCTGAAAATAACTGCAGACCACTTCTTGTCTGTTTTTATCATCAAATTGTGTTGGTCAGCTGCAGCATACCTGCAGCAACACAGTAATGTTGTGCTTGTGGATGAGCCACACAACTCAGTACAAATGTGCAGTCGAATCTTCATCGCTGCATAAGTAAGCGTTTAGATAGCAGTTCCTTCGGTTCTATGACTATGTGTAAGCTGTTGCAAACGATATACTTTACTAATGTTACATAAAATCTATATACCCGTACTACCCAAAGATATTAGACTTTATTCATTAAAAAAATATGTAGGAATGTATTCCATTTGTGAAAGCAAGTCAAAGTGGTCTCCTCAGAATTAGTGCAGTTGTGATACCAATTTCCAATAGTGCATTTAGCAACTTATTTTGCATATACTTCTGTACTTATTGCACTAATTTAAGTTAAGAGGTGGAATGGTGATGCGTACAAGTATGATATAGGGTAGTTGATCCATTCTTTAATGAAAGCCTTGGGTCTGGCATAATGGGGAAAGTTACAATGTTAGCAGCATGGTAATTTGACTCTTCAGAGAGTGGTAACATTACCCCTACTTTTGTATGTTGCCATATTATGCGACCAAAAGTGTTACGGTATCAGTATAAAGATGTACACTGCCAGGTGGCTTAGCAGAACTTGAACAGCCTTGGTGGTGGTGTGTGAATGATTAGGTTCATGGTTTGTTTTTAGAAAGCATAAAGGACATCATCTTAGCTGTGCTGCCCCTCACATGATCAGTACACCACAGCAGTTTTCCTATTCACACCTTTGTAGCACCACATTGATTTGAGTGATGACACCTGCTTGTTTGGTACCATAGACATTCTCCAGAAACTGGATAGAATTTGGCATTATTCTCCATCTTCCTCTCTTCTGCATACCTACAGAAATGGAAGCAGCTGTCCAGGCTGCAGCGGAGCCTCATCCTTTTCATCCTCGTCCTCCTGTTTATTTGTGGAATTGCTTCCTATCCTGCTGTAACTGAACACATCAGAGGTAATGCTATTATATTTTAAACATCTCCTTATGATATCCCTTTAATCTGAGTCTCTGGCATGCTGTCAGAGCTTTCAAGGAGCTGGAGCTGTTAAATGGCAACAGAATAATTAGTTTTTTAAAAGGTGAAGTTAAGGCAAGCATATTGATCATTTATCAGTTTGACAGGGGATCCTGGGGCTTCTAACCCGTGACCTTCAGTAATCATTAGCCTTGCCACTATTGAACTAATGTTGCTGCATTACTGTAATGCTTTTATACTAAATTTGCTTGTGTGTGTGTTGAGGCCTTACAGATGGCGAGCAAGACACAGACAGTAACAGCATCCTGAGGCCTGTCATCCCTCATGTGCCACCTCTCAAACAGGGCCCACCACCACTGCCAGAACAACCCTCCCAGGTTTCTATATATATGCTTCTCTTCTTTGAAGGGAAGCACTGGGTTTTATATTCAATGTCAATATATATATTTGGATAGACAGATTGTGTTATTCAGGTGACTGTAGTGAAGAGTTGGAGTTTTGTTTTGGAATTAGATAGTTGGTAGTGTTGTACCGAATGTTTTTTTACATTCAGAGCTTCCATTGAGGTTTTCGAATGAAGCTTCAAATTTCTGGCTCTCTTTGAAAGAGATTTGAATAAAGGGACATTTTAAATAAATTCAAATGATGTGATTGAGTGGTCAAGCTTCAGAGTACATGGGGAGAGTGAGCTGTGTGAATCAGGGAAATTGAACGTTATGTCGCTCTGCAATTTCACCGCCAAAACACTGGTGGTGGGGTTTCTGTGTTCCATTGTGATGACTTTTGCTGGTGAGCCGGCTAACTTCCGGTCTGGCCCTTCGCTAGCTTGAATGGGGTTAAAATGATAATGGTGAATACGGTGGCCCTGAGAGGCCAACGCACTGCAATTTTAGAAAAAACATTCAAATTCATCACAACACAACACATTTCCACAACACACTTCGACAACACAACACATTTAGACCACACAATGTTTGTGATGAATTTGAATGTTTTTTTTCTTAAATTGAAGTGTGTTGGCCTCTCAGGACCACCGTAGATGCAGCTCTTCTAGACTTTCCAAATGTTATAGACTGGATAGATCAAATAATATTGCGTCGACTCATGTTTTTACAGCCGCTTGTTTGGCCCCTAGTAGATCTGGCTTCAAAGTACAGAGCACTTCCTGTGAGCTACCTTGGATGCTACCAAGTCGACCAATCACAGTTCTTGTGGTCTGTGTTGCAGATGAACATGGAACAAAGACAAGACCTGTAGGTCTTCCTGTTTACAATCATTTACATAACTGTCAATGTGTATGGGGAATAACAGAAGTTTAGAATATACTGTCATGGCACTAAAGGTGCTGTGAAAAATTTGGGTAGGTGTAGGCATATAGGTGCACCAGTGCAATAAATTCAAAAAGTTAGTCTGGAGCCCTGCTACCTATTTTCACTATATTGGTAAATATGGTCACTAGACCCTTGCCACTTCGACTCTAATACGGAGTAAACTCAGGTCGGAGTCACCCTCACAGCCAAATCGAGCTCATTAACCCTCGAAGGGTTTAAATACAGAACTACCCTCTCCCTAGCGTAAATAGGATCTGGCTTATTTTTCTCTGCCTTTTTTGCTTGTTACGCTCACTCTCAAACACATTGGCAACGGACCCATCTGTGAATAGCCCCTTCTCTTCGTGCACAATCTGAATCAAAACACGATCATGCGCTGGAAGAACGATTATTACTTTCCCCCACAGAGTAGATTGTTGAATCAGTTCGGAGTTGAATGGTCCAAAACTAATGCATTCAAGTTAAGTCTGATAAGTTAGTCTATGTTCTTGACGTAGATATATATATATATATATATATATATATATATATATATATATATATATATATATATATATATAACATACCCACACACAGTGAGGAAAATAAGTATTTGAACACCCTGCTATTTTGCAAGTTCTCCCACTTAGAAATCATGGAGGGGTCTGAAATTGTCATCGTAGGTGCATGTCCACTGTGAGAGACATAATCTAAAAAAAAAACCATCCAGAAATCATAATGTATGATTTTTTTTTTAACAATTTATTTGTATGATACAGCTGCAAATAAGTATTTGAACACCTGAGAAAATCAGTGTTAATATTTGGTACAGTAGCCTTTGTTTGCAATTACAGAGGTCAAACGTTTCCTGTAGTTTTTCACCAGGTTTGCACACACTGCAGGAGGGATTTTGGCCCACTCCTCCACACAGATCTTCTCTAGATCAGTCAGGTTTCTGGGCTGTCGCTGAGAAACACGGAGTTTGAGCTCCCTCCAAAGATTCTCTATTGGGTTTAGGTCTGGAGACTGGCTAGGCCACGCCAGAACCTTGATATGCTTCTTACAGAGCCACTCCTTGGTTATCCTGGCTGTGTGCTTCGGGTCATTGTCATGTTGGAAGACCCGGCCTCGACCCATCTTCAATGCTCTAACTGAGGGAAGGAGGTTGTTCCCCAAAATCTGGCAATACATGGCCCCGGTCATCCTCTCCTTAATACTGTGTGTGTATGTATGTGTGTGTGTGTGTATGTATGTATGTATGTATGTATGTATGTATATGTATATATATGTATGTATATGTGTATATATGTATATGTATATATATATATATATATATATATATATGTGTATATATGTATATATGTGTATATATAATTATTTTCCCTCTCCCAAACTTAGGACAACAAAAAATTATTCTGTAAGGTCATCTTGTAAATGTATTCACTGCGCAATTAATCTGTTGACAGTTGTCCAACGAAGGTTAAAGTCAAGGGCAACTGGACTTGGTTGAAGATACTGGAAGACGTTTCTTCCCTCATCCAAAGGACTTCTTCAGTTCTGACTGACTGGCAGGGAAACTCAGCTATTTAACCTCAGTGGGGTCGTTGGCCCGGGTCATCGATACCGCTGGTTCGTTAGTGTTCCTGGTTGCTGTGACGACAGTCGTTACAGTCGTTAAGACTACCTGTGGCCAAGACTGAACGACCATCGTTGGTATCTTCACCTGAGGCCAATAGGTTACGTTTGTTGAGTTTCCTGGGAAGTGATGAAAGGACAGCATTGTAAGTGGGGGATAAGTGGTGGCGTAGACCCCCTTCTCTGTTCAATGACGGCTTCTCAACCCTGGTGTAGATGGCTTCCTTGACACCTCTTTCAAACCATCCATCTTCTCAGTCTAAAATGTGCACCTGGTGGTCCTCAAACGAGTGTCCTCTTGACCTGAGGAGTTGGCCCTTCTGTGTTGAGCCGTGCGTTTGTGTAGTGGTTGTTTAGTCTCCCCAATATACAGGTCTGTGCATTCCTCACTGCATTGGACAGCATACACTAGATTGCTTTTCTTGTGTTTGGGTGTGCGGTCTTTGGGGTGGACCAGCATCTGTCTTAGTGTGTTCTTGGGTTTGAAAAACACAGGGATGTTGTGTTTGTTGAAAATCCTCCTGAGTTTCTCTGATACTCCAGACAGATATGGAATCACAATGTTGTTGTATTTGACCTTCTTTTCCTCCCCTGTAGTTTTGTTCTTCTTGGATCTTGCGGCTGTTTTCACAAAGGTCCTTTTAGGGTATCCACAGGCTGTAAGTGCCCCCTTCTGGTGGTTCTGTTCCTTCTCTCTTCAATGTGTACAGCGCAGTCCAGGAACGCCAAACTGTTGTTGTGAACATCTTCTCGTGTGAATTTGATATTACTGTCCACAGAGTGGATGTGTTCTGTGAAGGCTTGCACTTCCTGGCTTTTAATTTTGACCCAGGTGTCGTCCACATATCTGTACCAGTGGCTCGGTGCTGTTCCTCTGAAGGAGTTGAGGGCTGTGCTCTTCCAGTATCTTCAACCAAGTCCAGTTGCCCTTGACTTTAACCTTCGTTAGATAACTATGACCTGGATGACTGAGAATCTTCATAGACATGTTGACAGTTGGTTTCACCGATAGACATATAGCTTAATAGAGCCCGACCGATTAATCGTTTTGCAGATATTATCGGCCGATATAAGCTTCTTGCAGATATATCTGCATCAGCATTTATAACAGCCAATATATGACTATTAAAAGAGAAACGGAGATTCTTCCCTCATGGTATGAGTGTTGCATAGTTTGCCCCCCAGAGGGAACGCTGCAGTTCCTTTGTTCAAAACACTGCAGCACCACAGAACAAAACATCAGCTGACCGCAGCCTACCAGGGCCACGAAGAGTAGCTCCTGGTAGCTCTCACACTCAGTGTTCCCAGTGAGTTAGTCAGTTGTCATGTCAATTACATGACTTAAATAATAATAAAAATAGCCCCATCACTTCTCCTCTGACCAGACCAGACTTCCTAACCCTCCTGTCTTTCACTTCCCTCTCCAGGCTCGCAATAGTATGATTAATGTTATGGTAATGATAGGTGAGTGGCGGTTACTCTGCTGACAAACGTGATTGTAGATTTATTTCTGGAACAATTCTAGCGAATGGTCCTCTTATTTCTCTCTAATTCATTACTTCTAAATATTCTTAAACCTCACTTACAGCAGTTGACGCTGCTCGTTGCTAAATTAGCCACAAAGCTGGCTAATGCCACATGTGTCAGTAGAGGAGCACTGACTTAATTGAGCGGTTAAACTGTATTGTATAAAATATTCCAAATATATCTGCGAGCTGCTTGTCTTGCAGTCGGTACGTTGGACATGAGAGGGGACTTAAATAAACAGGAGCTGAACAAGTAGGCCTAACTAACACGGCTTCCAGCCAAACAAAGTTATTTATCTATAAACTAGATGTGTGTACTACATAGTAGAAAGTAGTAATTGTGGCAGATTATATGTAAGATAATAACGTAGGTAAACTCAGGAAAAAAATATATAATTTTTTTTGCCTATTCAGGAGAGCCCTGTTTACCATTAATATTATAGCAGTGACATGAGATTAGATATATGGTATTATTATTGTAAGTCATAGTAGTATATTGATATATTTTTTTATAGTTTCTGTTTAGCTGGCCCTCACAATACATACACTATTTAATTTATTAATAATTTAATTAGATATTTGTAAAATGTTTTCTGTAGTATTATACATTTGACTTTGTCAAAACTTTAACATTTTGTTGTACTTTGTTCAAAGTACTATTATAACAATAGAAAAAGTTTATTTTTATACTGCGTTATGTCATGGTATCTTGGTGAGGTCTCAACATAACAAATATTAGGGATAATCTTTGCTTATGTCATGTGTCAAATATTGAAATCGGCATCGGACTTAAATCCCATATAGGTCAGGCTCTATAGCTTTAATTAAGTTCTAGTATCTGCAGTTTAGGAATGGGGGGGGTGTGCGTAATATTTACCTATAATGTGGATCAATCTGCTTTTCTTTCCTAACAACTCCTTACATGAAGTGAAAATTTTAATAGTAAAAAAGTTAATAGTTTGTCACCATTTGCCCAGAGGAAATTATCCAATAAGAGAGGACCACCTGTCCTTCAGAATCGTCTTCAGAAGAATGGAAACGTATCAGATACAGTGGTTGAAGAAAAGGCAGCGGGCAGCAAGAAAGAAGGGCCGGAGGGGGCCGTCATCAGGTGAGGCTTGGAGAGTGATCACAACTAAAGTTAGTTTTGTTTATATGTATTATTTATTGATTTATTCTCTGTGACTTTCAGCTGGCGTGGGGCAGTGATTGACAATGACCAGGCCACACAAGGCTCCAAGGATGGGGAAAGTAAGGAGGTTTCACCTGCTGACCAAAAGGCCAAATCATCAAAAGAGTCAGGTATCTGCAGGTTATTTTTAATCACCTTGAAATAGTAGTTTTCCATTGAGCACTTTCAACAAAATTAAAACAATTGGGTCTCAGTTTTTAGGAGGTTTGACTGTGTTTGAGTCAGACCATGAAATGTATCAACTTATCAACTAACTTATAAGTGCAACAGTCGAATTCCAAATCACTCTGTAGACTTGGATGGGATAATAAACTGTTATCTTGTCTATATTGTGTGTCACAGAAACTAGCAGGCCAGAGGCAGTGCGTGAAGCTTTCAGACATGCATGGAAGGGTTATAAAGACTTTGCTTGGGGCCACGATGAGCTCAGGCCGCTGTCTAAGTCCTACAGCGAGTGGTTTGGCCTGGGTTTGACGCTTATTGATGCCCTGGATACCATGTGGATCCTGCAGCTTAAAGAAGGTAGACTGATCCTTGTGCTTTCCAGCTGGGAATGTCTTCCACTTGACTAGGTCATTGCTATAGAAATATGTGTGTTCAGATAAAACCTTCTCAGGCTGCTCTTGCTACATAAACCACTTCTCCGTCATTTATCAGTATGTTAAGGATGTTCCACAACAGATCTAAATACACTACTCCTGTGTTACACTATCCCCTCTGTATAGCCTGAAAGTTCCGTCAGAAGTAGCATATTTAATGGATTGCTGAAGTGAGGAACAATTAAAATTAAATTTCAGATTATATTGGTGAATTTATAAATTAATCTGTATTTATTCCCAAATCTGTGTAATGCTGTGTTGTAGAGTTTGAAGAAGCAAAGGCGTGGGTGGCCACAGAGCTCACATTCAACAAGAATGTAGATGTCAACCTGTTTGAAAGCACCATCCGCATCCTGGGAGGCCTGCTGAGTACCTATCACCTGACCGGCGACATCCTGTTTCTAGACAAAGCTGTGAGTCCACACGCATGCAGTATTTACACAACTGTGGTATTTATTTTTGTGAACCCAGCTGTTTCATGTCCCAGCTTAACAAATACCGGTTGTTTCTGTTTTTGCTGAAGTGGATAAAAGTGTTGGAAGATATATTTTATCTACCATTGCCAGAAACTCTGAAAACCGCATACTGTAACTTATCCACATGTGTGCTTTCATGGCCTTATTATTTTCCTCCACATTTGACTGGGGAGCAGACAGTGTAAAATGTGTGTGAGGGTTCAACAATCGGAGGAATGGTTGAATTTGTTTGCTGAAACTTTGACCAAGTCTAAAGATTAATGCAATTATTTTTTATGTAGAAATACTTAGAGAAGGAAATTAACACCAGCCAAATGCGGCGGTGGATTTGCCGTTTGGCGGCCAAATGTTGGAAAGCTATACCTCCATGAAATAAGGCAGCATGAAAGCTAGTGTTAGGGAGCTAATTACAAAAGTTTTACTAGGAGTGTTTTTAGCTTTCAGCTGGGTAGTTAGTGGTCCAGTCAGTGTCTGACACACTGTCAGACCCTCTAATGGTCCTGCTGTCCTCCCCAGAGATCAAGGAGATTGATCCAGAGGCTGTATTAAAAAAAAAATAATGATCCCACAAAAGCTGTGATGCTGTGGCACCAGGACTCTGTCAGAACCAGGAGGCCAGAAGAGACTGATTGTAGAAAGTGAGCAGTCTGATGAGCAGGTTTAAGTTGAATGATAAGCAGCAAGAGTGAGCAGTGATAAGATTTAAGTTTGAATGATTTAATAAGCATCTTGTAAGTTTATAAAACAATTGACTGTTATGTTTTAAGTACATTTGATAACACTAATATAATTTTGCTTCAAATTTCACTCTGGGTCTTCTTTAAGTTTGTATTTGACATAATATATTATTATCTCAATTAATAGGTCAGAAACAAATGTATATGTGACACAAAAGGCAATTTATCATTTTGGTCGGTAAAAAATACACTTGGCCGGTGGATCTTTTGATCTACTAGCCACCTTGGCAGATGAGCCAAAAAGTTAATTTCCACCCCTGGGTGCAACTAACTTTTATTTTCATGAAATAAAACCCAAGGTGAAATCTTCAGATTGCTTGTTTTTCCCAGAAATTCTCTAGAAACCCAAAGATAGTGAAGTTATATCAAATAAGACACAGAAACAGAACATCTACACATTTCAAAACACGGAGCATATGTAATTAAAGTCAGTCATGAATGACACTTGAATTTGAGATTCTCAGTACCTTTCATCTGCAAATATCTGCGTGTAATCTGCATTCTTTCATTGCAGAAAGACATAGGCTCCAGGCTGATGCCAGCCTTCAACACCCCGTCCAAGATCCCCTACTCTGATGTGAATATCGGGAAAGGCACGGCCCACCCCCCTCGCTGGACTTCGGACAGCACTGTGGCCGAGGTTACAAGCATCCAGCTGGAGTTTAGAGAGCTCAGCCGCCTCACCCAGGAACCACAGTACCAGGTAATTGACCAAGGGATATGGCCCCGCTGATCCAGAGTCTGCCCAGAGAGTTTTAAGATCGGCACTTAGGCTCAGCTTTCCATTTGTAATAGTGCTGACACAACTTGATGTCGTGCTGTTACATAACATTGCACTGCACAACAGCACTGACTGATACCACATCCCATCTGCAGTTGCTGTTTTAAACTGGTCTGAAGCAGCATGAATTTGGCATTTCGTGAAGATTATGATTACTCAAGTAATTATTTTAGTCCTACGTTAAGCTGAAAGCACAACTGAGGCTGGCAAATTACAGCTGAAGCCAATGAGAACACGAAGTGCAACAATCTGAGGGGATAAATACTAACAACATAGCATTTTCCTCTGGCGCCACCCTCAAGTTAACGTTTTACAGCGGGGTTTTTTGCTCCCTTTGTTGTAAGATCTAGGAGGTGCTAAATTGTCTCACCAATGGTTTATCCATCAAGTAGTTTTGTCTTCAGTTTTTGTCATTAGCATTACAGCCTCGCCGAGCTGCAAGTAGCATGTAGCTATAGACCGTACACAATTGGAGAACTTGTTGTCTAGACTGGGTGTTTTTCCTAAAATAATCTTGTATGCATTGATGCTTACTGGGTTTGATATCAGCTGCTGCTTTCGTTGCCTTGCAGCAGCCATGGTCATCTCTCCCATCGGACTGTGGCTAGCTGTCAACTGCAGGCTAATAAATTCGTGGGTCACAAGAGATGGGCCACATACGAACCCAAGAAGTCTTGTTAACATGGTACGTGTCTTAGCCCACAGAACTGCAAGGATTCTCCTTAAAAGGAAATTTTGAGAAGACACGTAAAAACTGATTCTGTCTGAGAATCTTACGCACCCAGCACCCAAACCCAGTCCTGTTTAGTCATTTGGTAACAGGAACAAAACGCATGGACCAGGTTCATCAGTCATTACTGCTGCCCAGAATGATAGAATCTACTGCAGATTTTCTGAAAAATGTAAACATTGTTTGGGGTCAATTGTAGTAATAAAGAATTCACTGATAATCAAGGAAATGTAATTGTTACTAAAAGAAACGTTAAAAATGGACTTCAGCTTTAGTGTATACAGATTTATTGTGGTTATTTAATGTATATGGATGGTGAGCAACGCTGTAGTTGCAGACTATGGGCTAATATGCACAGGGTTATGATCACAACCCCCTCCAAGCAGGCATACTGACTAACTGGAAGGAGACGTTGGTAATACAACAAGGACATGATCGCACACTAATAATGGTCTTTGTTGGACCGTACAACCCACCTGGAAGTGCTGTTACCAGGCCTTGACCCTTTCCAGAGATATTGTAACAACTGGACAACATTGCAGGCGGGTGTAAATAATGCTAGGATTGCTTAAATTTCTGTTAATTGTTAATACTGCAAGATTTAACACAAATTTAACTGCAGGGAAAGGACAGTGAGGGTCCATCAAATGCAGTTGTGAGTGTAGAGAATACTGTATTCAGGATATAAGAGAGGAGTGGAGCAGGAGACTGTGATGATGAATCATTATCTTCTCTTACTCTCTGTACAGGAAGTAACTGCTCTCCATTACAGGGGCCATTCTTGGCATCCGCCACTGAATTTAGCAGAGAGTCCAGACTAGGGCTGGGCTATAAAACAATAATAATAATTATCTTGTAACAGTTTTCCTCAATACCAAATGTTCATTAAATGTTTGATTTAATTCATTTCAATCACAAACAAATTAACACCTATTTTTTCTTTTTTTTGACGAAAGATTTTGAAAAAGATTTTACTTAATTTTACTCCTGTATTTTTGTTAAAAGATTTTATCATAATAGTTTTGAGTGTTCTACCTCAGATTTGCGAAGTGATCAGTGTTTGTCATCAAGTGTTTGTTCTGACCATAAAGAAAAGTTTAAAACCACAATTAACCATCTTCAGCTTTCACTCAGGAGCAAAAGTCAGCCTTTAACTTGAAAGAAATAATGATTTCACATTTATCCTGATAATTATCGATATCAAATGATACAACCATTTTTTTTATTGTAGTAATAGCAATATAGTATTTCTGATTTCCATCACATAATTTATTCATGTGTGTTTTCGGCTGTAGGGTACTATACGGGGGGGGCTTCCCCCAGGAAAATGTCTAGTGTTAGACGTATGTTGTGCTGATTGTTAAATCAATTGGCAAGTCAGTGTGGGTTTAGGCATTTATAATTAGTGTTCTTGATATTTTACAATTATTTTTCTGTCAAGCTAATTTTCCAAAACCCCCCCATATATTAACTCATCCTGACTTCTTAACTTTCCCAGGCTGCTGTGGCTGAGGTTATGGAACAGGTCCACAAGCTGGACGGCAAGCTGGACGGTCTAGTGCCAATGTTCATCAACACAAACAATGGACAGTTCACGCATCAAGGCATCTACACATTGGGAGCCAGAGCAGACAGCTACTATGAATACCTGCTGAAACAGTGGATACAGGGAGGCAAGAAGGAGAACCAGTAAGTCGGACTAAAGATTCCCAGCATTCACTTTCACATGAGTGAATGAATAAATAAATTTAGTTTAGTAGTTATTAAAATCAATCCGCAGACTTGAAACTTAGCTCATTATAGCTAATGCATCATAATGAAACACACATCCTCCAGAGTTTACATTAAACAGTTTCCGGGTTTAACTAAAGGTGCTATCAGTTTGCATTATGGTAAGTACTGAACCTGGTGTTTTTGGAGTTTGAGCTAACTAGGGACAAATCTGGACATCTTAGTCCCATATGTCTAATCTACTGATCATTTTCAGTATCCATTAATGTGCTAATTACATTCTCTATTAATTTTTTGTTTCTAAAAGTTGTGTCAGTTTCTCAGAGACTTTAGTCCAAAACCCTGAGGGATTTGTTTTATTGTCATACAAGAGAAAGAAAAGCAGCCAATCCTCACATTTTTGAGCTGGAACCAGAAAATTAGGAAAATCAGTAAAATAATGAATCCTTCAAATAGTCCATTCTTTTTACCTCACTTGACTAACTAACTAAATGTTTTAGCTCTAGGTGTATCTCTGCCAGATACATTGATTTAAAAGCGGCCAATATTTACTTTGCATTTGACACTGGCTGGTGTTTTAAAGGATACCTATTATACTGCATTTCCAGCCCTATATTGTGGTGCTGTGACTCCTGCATGGAAGCTTTGCATGGCTCAATGTAAAAATCATTTTGTATCTTATACTGGCCCTTCAGGCAGGCCCTCATTTCAGCCTCTGTCTGAAACGAGCTGTAGATGCTCATGTTTACCAGGCTGATGTTGCTGCAGGTACAGTATTTATACTGTTCTATCAGCACTAGCAGTGTTTAGTTACTTTGGCTGCGTCAGTGGGACCGATAAACGATGGATACACTGGAACAACAATGCACACACTCAGCACCACTTGAGGGTTAGATTAGGCAGCTTTGAATATCTGAAATGTTTTTGTTTTAAACTGTTTTGTGTCATTTCTGGGTTTTGTACTACATCAGTTGGCATGTATGTTGGAGTTAAAGGGGAATATATTCGATGTTCACTCAATTAATTCTTGAAGAAATCATCTGCTGCATGATTCTGTCTGCGCGTGTGTGTGTGTGTGTGTGTGTGTGTGTGTAGGCTCTTGGAGGACTATCTGCAGGCAATCGAGGGTGTAAAGAAGAACCTGTTGCAGAAGTCTTCACCTAATGGCCTCACCTTTGTTGGAGAGCTCTCCCATGGACAGTTCAGCCCTAAAATGGTCAGTAATTCCTCAACGTTCTCCTACCGATCAGTACTAATTTAATCTTAGTTGTGAACCTTCTGTTACCCTGTCAAATGCAAATTCATTATAATGTTCCCTCTTGTTGACCAAGGTGGTCCAAGTCTGTTCAGTCAGGGTTAGTTGGTATTGATAGTAAGGGAGATCATTTAAAAGCATGTGGTGTTGAAAGATTGTAATGAACTGTACATTCATGTATTCTTCATGGATCTACATGAAATCACATCACTGTACATTTATTTGCCTCGCTAACAACTGGCTTCAGTGGGCCTTAGTGGGCGTTTGAAACAAAGAGCTAAACACTTCTGAAACATGTTTTCATTTCTTGGGTTTTGTGCCTATTTTAAAATATGGACAAACATTCTGAGCTGAGTTGATGTAATCTGAATATTTTATAAGCTGTCTGTTAACTCCCGGTTGGGTTTTTTCAGGACCATCTAGTGTGTTTCCTGCCAGGCACTCTGGCACTTGGTGCCTACAACGGTCTGCCTACCGATCACATGGATCTGGCCAAACAGATGATGGAGACCTGTTACCAGATGTATGTCAAGATGGAGACGGGCCTCAGTCCAGAGATCGTCCACTTCAACATGCATCAGGGCAGCACCCGAGACATCGACGTGAAGGTAGGTAGAGACAGCGCTGCAGGAGAGGGTAAAGCGTGTCCGCGTCTAATCATGCAGCAGTGTCCTTTTTAATAACATACTTTAGTACCTACAAACTTGTGTCATTCCAAATTTCCCACTCATGACACAACTCGCATACAAAACTGAGGATGTTTGGGAAGAATGGGACAATCATGAATGATTTAGGAAGAGAGAGAGTTTAAATCAAGCAGATGTTGAAACTCAGAATTTTGTCTTCTTTTGTTTTCTGTGTGATAGCTTGCGGACAGACACAACCTCCTGCGACCAGAGACAGTTGAGAGTCTCTTCTACCTGTACAGGTTCACCAAGGACCACAAGTACCAGGACTGGGGCTGGGAGATTCTCCAAAACTTTAACAAATACACCAAGGTTAGTAGGATGAAGGCTGTCTACACTGATCTGTGTGGATCAGACAAACTAAGAATCAGTCTGCAGTCTAATGCAGAGCTGTCTGCGTCCCTCACACGATAAGGATTGGTAACATCTGTTATCATTAAGTCCATATTAAACAGCCTGTTGGCATAAACCATATGGAAAATGCAAGAAAGTAAGGAAAAGTCTGTAGTCTGTATCCACATCTATTCAGATATCTATACAGCCTCTGTGCTGCCCCCGGCTCTCTCATGCAGAGCTCCCAGTCACTCTGTAGCTGTCAGTCGAAGCTCTCTCCCTCCACTATGCTGGGTCTTCCTCGCACAACTTAAATGGAGCGATTTTCCGCGTGTTTGCGTCATTTGCACCGCCTGATGGGAACTGCATCTTTGCATTGACGTTATATGTAATCAGGCCGTGCGGAATACTCGCTTCACGTTGTTTGTGGATGTTTCGTTAAAGACGCAGTTATGCATTAGGCTGAGTTTAGTTATCCGTGCAGAACTACAGTCAGCTAGTAGTTCAAGTAAGTAAATGTACATATATATAGCCCCACAGGGCAAGACAAAAGGCATATCTTTCCTGCACTGCTTCCCTCATTGTCCTTCTGCTTGAGTGTTTCTTTTTCCTGTTTAATATCTAACAGCAGGTATGGACGGGCCAGTGTGTAATTATTTATTTAAGCAGTTAATTATTGCCTTCTCAAAAAACTTGTCAAAGGAGTTAAAGTTAGGAACTACAAATCTCCCATGTATTAACTAACAAATACCCTTCACAGTTTATTCCAAATAATTCACTTGTGTTTGTCTCTCATTTACAAAGGAGAAGGGTTAGGTTCTCAATCTGTAATCTTTCTAAAATCTAATGTGGACAAATCCCTGTTCCTTTCTCCTCAGGTTTCCTCTGGTGGTTACACCTCCATCAATAATGTGCGAGACCCAGACTACCCAAGTCCCCGAGACAAGATGGAGAGCTTCTTCCTGGGAGAAACCCTGAAATATCTGTACCTGCTATTCTCAGATGACCCCAACCTCATTAGCCTCGACCAGTATGTATTCAACACTGAGGCTCACCCCCTGCCTATATGGCCTTCCACTGCGTGAGACACGCGCGCACACACACGAATTCCAGTGGTAGATAAAACTGTGTATAAACAAGACAAATATCTCAGGGTTGGTTTAATACCAAGAGAATTCCTTCGTCTTCAGTTTCAGTAACTGAATATTGTGATAAAACAACAACCTTGACGGGAAAAAAAGCCTACTTTTCACTGATCGAATCAACTGTTCGCTATGAGCTGATGACAGGAGCCTGGTTCAGTTCGTGGTTTGTTTATTTATTTGCCTGGTGGATTTCATTGCGTGGTTTCGTAGTGAGTTTATACTGGAAGCAGAGGAAGGTTTCTGTCCTGACTGCCCATCAGCAGTAAAGAAAAACCTGATTGTGACTGAACTGAAGATTTCTCAGTCTCATGTTCCCGGGATGAGGAGGAGTGTCGGGTTGGACTGATAGGTGTTTGAAAGCTTATACTGATATTTTCAGTTGAAGGTTTTGAGCTTTTGCAGTTGTATTCTTATTAAAGTGTAAATGCTTCTGAAACTGCATCTAAACGTTTATGAAACAAAGCCAATATCTGCCCCTGTGGTCTGACCCCAGAGCTGGGAATGACCGCAGGCTGGCTGCCTTCGTAGCAAATCGTTTCCTGACAGCAGCCACCAGCTGTCTGAACTAAAACCAACCCCTGCCTGCTGCATCTACAGCCTGACCGCTCCGCTGACATGTCTGTACATAGGTGTGACTTTTGCAGGGATATGAGAAAAAGCTAATTACTCATCACACTGTGTGTAATATAGTCAACAAGGGCTCTGGCTCTGAATCCTCAAATGTCCTCTTTCTTATGCTGTCCATGTATTTGCTGTCCTGCTGCGTTCATGTCATATAGGAAATATGACTTTACAATGAAATATCTCTGTTTAGCAGTGCTGGGAGCAGCCTTCAGATCCTTTACTTAAGTAAAAGTACAGAAATATTTCTGCCAAATATATTAAAAGTGAAAGTACTCATGGCTCCATATGAAGGACCGAATTATTGTCTTCAACCTGGAAACCCAAAAGCTGTATATAAGGGGGCAATTATTAGCTGTGTTATTCAGTGTGCAGGGAAGACATGGCAAATGAATTGGTGAATTCTTGAGGCACAATTTAAATTTTCCATTTTCACCAGTTATCTAAGATGTCTTAGTAAATGCTTTAATAAATCCATTAATTACAATGTATGAACCCTTTTTTAATATCCCTAATAAGACATACTTTAGTGGTACCCAACATTTTAATATTGCATCCAGTGGAGCTGACCTACTTTCAAATGCTGTGCAGTTTTTGTAACAACGCATCATATTTTATAAGTTTTATAGTATGTTTGTCTTGCATGTAAAATCTTAATCTGAAAAGTAAGCAGTAACTCCAGAGGAGAGAGAAATGTACATTTTCCCCTTAATTAACTGTAGAGGTAGCCTGGCATTAGACTGGAACCTCTCCGTTCATTTAAAATTTCCAAGGGGCGTTATCGATGGGCACAGACCAAAATGCCTCTGGACGCAATTCAATAGACCTACAACCAATCAGTAACAAATGTGGTCAAATTATGGTAAACAGTACACTAAAATGTTTCTGAAAACATTTGAGGAAGGAAAGTAGGCAATGCAGTAACAGAATCTTTATTCATATGCCAGTTTGTGTTGGATACCGGTCCAGCCCTACAACCAATCAGAGCAGAGAAACGTGACTTTTCTTAAATCTTTTTCTAGCATTGCTTTAATTCAAAACTTGAAAATGCATAATAATAAATCTTTATTTAATCATGGTCTATCAGGTATTCGCCACAAACACAGCAATCATATAGTACTATTTTTGACAGTAAAAAAAAGTGTATTTTTAAACTAGTTATCTTGGTGAGTTCTCATAACTACACATAACAAATGATACAGAACATCCGTTATGAAAAGAATATCGGCCAATGTTTCAGATTTTAAAACCCTCAAGTATCAAAATCGTTATCAATCTTAAAAATCCCCCTTCGGTCGGGCCATAGTTGCTATTCAGTTAAACTCAGTTTATTCCCACTGACATGAACGCAGCATCAGATGATCATGGTTTGATGATTCCAGATGTAGTTATGAACTGTGAAGCTTTTGTTTTGAGGCCACCCCCATGGGTTCATGTGTCTGTGCTGAGCAGCTGCTCCTTAATGTTTGCGTCTTTATAATTTTGCCATTTTCCTGGTGTAGAGTACATTTGCTTTCCTTTCAAGAAATGAATTCTTTTTAAATATAAATCTAGCATAATATATTGATTTGTAGTGTATAATTGCAGCTACCTGAATACAGTGAGCTCTCTTGTGCATTTGTTTTTTGTAGCCACAGCTTGCAGTCATTCATGTAAATATTACTAGTTTACGTATAGCTCTACTTGTAGGTGTTTTTTAAGAATTTGTATTGAGACCAAGCTCATGCTGTACATTCTTTGTAGTGTTTTCTTGTCTCACTTATGCCTTTTTAACGTTGCTTCAGACAACTGTCCGTTCGTTTCCATTTCTATCCATTCCAGAGATTTGTACATGTGCATACATTTCCTACAGTATAAGGTTACTCTGATCACTGCTTTTACAGTAGAAC
Organism: Micropterus salmoides; assembly: GCF_014851395.1. Classification (NCBI taxonomy): domain Eukaryota; kingdom Metazoa; phylum Chordata; class Actinopteri; order Centrarchiformes; family Centrarchidae; genus Micropterus; species Micropterus salmoides. The sequence continues at coordinate 1,982,501 of NW_024044459.1, read as the reverse complement.
AGTGAAATAAGGATTGATATTTTAGAGAAATTAGGTTTACATAATGCTCATCTCTACCAGAGTGTGCATTTAAATCCTGCCTACAAGGGCTCTGTGTGGTCCCTCCCTGGATGTATTTCAGCAGTATTTTTGAGCCAAAGATATGTTGAAAATCTAATCGGCCCTGTGGTTTGCTTTGTATGGGCTTTCACCATGAAAAGCCATTTCTCCAAAGCCGCCTCTTTCAGGAAAACACAAAGGAGATATTTTTTGTGCTTTTGATAACAATTTCGCTAGTGAGAGTTTTGAAGGCTAACACTACTATATTTAGACTTAAGTGACTGATTCACTTATAGTTTAGTCAAAGCCACCAAGCAGACTGCTTTTAATAGGAGGCTGCACACAGAGACATCATTATTTAGTCTTCATGATCAGTGCATAAAACTTTGGTTTTCATCATAAAGTAATTTACAGTGGCCACCAGAATGTAAAGTGGCAAAAGTGTACTTTTGCCAGAATAGAAAGATTCAAACGTCATGTAGACCATCATATCAAGTGCAAGAGAAATACAGCATTTATAAACTTAACTCACATAGCTGAAAAGTTAAAAGCTCCATCTTGGAGCAGCTGGTATAGTTGGGAGGATTACTCCTTCATTTACAGGGCTCCAAATGAATTATGGGTACTGAATTATTTTTTTTTCCAGGGCTTAAGAAGTTTGTTACTGTGTGAACAAACACTGCCTATTATTTTGGGTTACTGTCATAGACAAACATGTTAAAACTAGAGCCCAACCGATATGAGGTAATTGCAGATAACTTGGTATGTCCGTTTTTGCCAGTAAATGACAATCATCATAATAATGTTGAGTGTTGTCGTAGCATAGTTTGTCCAGGAGAAGGCACTCTGCAACTCCCTGTTGGCACACCACGAATCTACCACAAAACACAGCGGACAAAATCAACTGTACTTTTGTTCAAAGTAGTATATATAACAGTAAAAAAAAATTTTAAACTTTTTTTTTTAAACAGTTATCTTGGTGAGGTCAAAATCTGTATCGGTCGGGCTTCAGTTAAAACGTTTTGGTCTTGAAGCATTTGCAAATACTGATGCAATTACATATGAACATGTTCACGTTATTAGATTTACTGTAAATAGAAGATGGTGTTAGTGAGAGAAATGTTTACAGAAATACTGAAACCACTCATGCAGCATAATCATCCTCACCTGACTGCTCAGTGTGTTCCAAACTGCCACAGTTTTACCCAAATAGTCTTTACACAGCTTGTGACAGGTTCGAAGAGGCTGACAGACAAAACCAGTCACCATTAGAATCCAATGAAAGTGGGTCTAAGCTGGATATGCCTGTTTGGGGATGTCTGATACTTAAAGAATATCTTTAGTGTAGTGTCTTCAGCTTTACTGTGCTGAGGTGTTGACAGACCAGAATCTCTCCTGGAGACTTTCTGAAAAGTAGAAATCAGAATCCAGTAAATGTTTCAAAGACATTGTTACAAACTGCAGTTTGTCTGTGTCAGACCTGACATGTCCTACATCAGTCTGAAGTCTGGTGGGGTTTTTTTTTCAAACAAATGTTTTGTCACCTGGTGTATAATAAACGCTGGATCAGCTTTAGTTTTGTACAAAAAAAATTAAACATTTTATTAACAGAAACAGAACATTTGTGTCGATGATTGACTCAGGAAACACAGCAGGTCTGCAGTAGAAGCAATATTGTACTGTATTTGGATTGACTTCATGGATCTTAAAGATGATTTGTAATTTTTCTAAGCTAACACGTCCAGATTTATAGGTTCCAGCTTCTGGACCAGGCCCTCTTCTGTAAATAGAAGCTGTTTTTCAATAATCTTCCATGATTAATGGAATACATTTGAGTTTGGACTGCTGGTTGGACAAAACAAGCAATTTGAAAAAAAAATAAATCAGTGAAACTTGAGAAAATGGCGGTGGGCATGTTTGTTTGTAATCCTGTTGCCTTTGTAGAATCTTGAAATGTGATGAACAATGCAAAACATGATTTGTAGTTTAATGATTTTCATTAAACTATCACTACCATCCAGGATCAGTTTTAATATTCAGCAGATGTAAGCTGACCCTCCATTCCTGCTGTGTATTGTATTGTGGGCCAGCAACAACTTGAAGATGAATTCTGGTACAATTGTATTAGAAGGGACTTATTTGATTTGAAAGAAATAACTGGTTTTATGTTCAGTCCTGAGACACTCAGATCCCGTGCTTTTAAGTTGACTGTCTTAATCTGGTCCGCTCCATCTTCACCCACTGTACAATGAGGTCTGCTTCCATCTTCCTGGCACTGATAACTGACACTGGATCAGCATCATTAGACCCTCTGTATAAAACAGGAAAATGTCAAATTAGATTTTGCTTTGAGAGTTTAAAAAAAAAAAAAAAGTAAAGGACTACTCTCCAGGGGCTAACAGCTTGCTGTACCTGAGATCCAGATGATGGGCTCCTCCAGAAATGTTGACAGCTATTAGTGAGGAGCTCAAGGACTTGCGTACCTGTACAGCAGAGAGCTGATTGATTTAGACTGAAAGCAGTGACTTCACGGTTTACTTAAGTGTACTTTCTTGGTTTAATCTCTTACCCCTCCATTTGCCCATGGGTCCAGATCTCCATTGGAGAAAATAATGTTGCTGGCTGTAGAGAGGGCTGTAGAAAGGGGAAAGCTCATCAGAAACAAAAACCACCTGTCTTTCACTGCCACAGTTTCTGTGACTCTCTAAATAAAAGAGTGCCTCCATGATAGGTAAGGGCAGTACACCAGTGTCATAGACCTCATCAGTGTGATGACGTGCCACAACATGGATTTTGCAATTCCGTCATTGCCATGATAAAACAGTAATTCTAAAAATAAGCCTATCTTGTTGCAAATAAAAGACAGAACATGTGTGTTACTTAATATAAACTGTATAAAGAGCTAGTGGCCCTTACATTAGTTACGAAATAAATAAAGAGAACTGGTGAAAACAGGGGAAGAAAGAATGGGCCTATAGCCTTTTGTTTGAAAAGAGATGACTGCGCTTTGCATGTTCTCCCTGCGTTTGCGTGGGTTTCCCCCGCCATCAAACACGTTAGGTTAATTCTCCTGTATATGTTGCACACATGCATAGCCTGTCAGGATATTTTTTTTGACAATATAGAAATGTGCAATAAATGATTTAATTAATTTGCATCACAAACACATTAGCACAAAATTTTTCTATTAAGATATTTATTTTGTTGAGATTTTACTTTATTTTACTCATGCATATTTCTTGAAAAAAAGCTTTACCAATGAATGTAGGTAGGGCTAAGGAGCAAAAATCAGCCTTTAAGCTTGAAAGAAAATGATTTGACATTAATCATTATCACTGGACTGCTTCACCATCTTCTTCATCGACGACTGGAATATGCGCAGCAAATGCCTTCAGACCTTCTTCCCCAATCAGACAGGAGCAGTAATTGTGCACAGACTGAAGGGAACACTTTCTGCCTCGCGTATTGGACACAGACTTCACATTACTATTGGTAAGTTGCACCAATTCAAACCCATAGCCTGAATATATATAACATACTTAGGGTTTTCAGCACAAAAAAGTGCTATTGAGAAGCATAATACTCTCCCATGTCTCCCTTCAAGGATCCATACTATTTACATATTAACAAAATATTAATTCAGAGTTATCTTTGATCAGGAGATATCCTTTATCTCTCACATTAAACAATCATCAAGGACCGCCTTTTTTCACCTACATAATATTGTAAAAATCAGGAACATCTTGTCTCAAAATGATGCAGGAAATCTAGATGCATTTGTTACTTCTAGGCTGGATTACTGCAATTCCTTATCAGGCTGCTCAAATAAGTCCCTTAAGACTCTCCAGCTGATCCACAATGCTGCGGCACATGTACAGACAAGAACCAGGAAAATACACATTTCTCCTTTTTTAGCTTCTCTGCATTGGCTTCCTGTAAAATCCAGAATAGAATTTAAAATCATTCTTCTTACCTACAAAGCTCTTAATGGTCAGGCACCATCTTATCTTAAAGAGCTCGTAGTATCTTACTACCCCACCAGAGCACTGCGCTCCCAGAATGCAGGGTTACTTGTGGTTCCTAGAGTCTCCAAAAGTAGACTAGGAGCCAGAATGTTCAGCTATCAAGCTCCTCTCCTGTGGAACCAGGTTCCAGTTTGGGTTCAGGAGGCAGACACCATCTCCACATTTAAGAGTAGGCTTAAGACTTTCCTCTTTGATAAAGCTTATAGTTCAGGTGAGTCCTGAAATGAGGTCCTCTCTCCTCCTTTCCCTCTTCATTTGTATGCATTCTTGTCCCATTAATGCATGTTACTAACTCGACTTCTTCCCTCCCCTAGTCTGCTTTGTGTGTGCTTTCTCGTCCCTCTCCTCTCTCCTTCTGTTGCTTCCTGCAGGTGTTTCTGGCTCCAGAGCTGTGGGGTATGGATCTGTGGGCTTCCTGCTGCCCCCGTGTTCCTGCTCGACACCCAATGCCACAATTATTATAGATCTATTGTTAGGGCCCGAGGACACTATTACTGTTTTTTTCCACATGAATCACTTTTTTGACGGTCTAAAGGTGCTCTAAAACTCACATGTAAGAAGTGGCCAAAATGTACATTAATTTGTCATTTGGTTCTCGCAAAACTGCCCCTACAAAAGCCCCTACACCACAATTGACCTAGATGTACAAAATGTTTGTGGCACACGTATCATTGTGCTACTGTCTTTCCTCCTGCCCCCCTGTCCACCACAGCACATGAATGTTGATAAACGAGCAATCACTCTGCACAGTGAGGCTCAGACATCCTAATGAAGAAACACAACAAAACACATCTGACTGACTTACAAATATCACAAGTGTGTGTATTGGAACAGATCCAATGTACCCAAATCCCATTACTTTCAATTTCTAGATTACACCTCTTGATACCATGATATTTCTGGACAGTATGGTGTGCTTAGTAGTATCTAGTGCTCACCATCACCCCAGAACTGGGTTTTGAGCCACTCTGGTCGTGGAACCACAGCCCAGCGCTTGGAGCAGTAAAGTACACGGTCTGTCTCAGTGAAGCCCATGGGAGGAAACATGTCCGTCACATTATTGCTCTCATAGCACAGATCAATTTCTGTGCAAGCCTGCAACCAGAACAGAAGAAGGGGTTAGTGTTAGTATGCTAATCAGTTTGAAGATAAAGCACCATAGATGAACGGGATATTTATTTTGTCAATGACATTCCATCCATCAAAAATGGAAATACAAAACAAAAATCTTTATTGTAATGTTTTTTTTTTAAATCATTACCATTTTATTTAAATAAATCATTTACATGTCAAAACTCAGAATGCATTGTGTGTTCCATTGTAATGGATAACAATAACAATTTTCAGTGGTTATTCCATTACAAATGATTCACCTCAATCATCCAGGAAGAACATCAATTCAAGACAAAATGAAACTATCCCCTGTACTGAAGGTTTCCTGTTCAGAAGACACCAGAAGGCAGGTGTGAGGTGGTTCTCCATGAGCAGTGTAATGTGTACAAAATATAAACTGTACATATCTAGTATGTCTGAATTTCAACCAGGACTAAATGCATATTGGTACTGGTATCAACAGATCAGGTGTATCTATCCCTACACCAAATACAACAGAAGGTACTTCATTACTCCTCCAGATGCTAACAATTGTTGAGTTGACTGATACCAACCTGAAATTATCATATACTGACATTTTGATCAGATTACATGCAAGTACTTAATGCTGTGTGTTGGTGGTGGTGTTGGAGTACCTGATAGTCCCAGGCCAGGCTGTCGAAGCCCAGTCCACAGCCAGTGGGATCAGCACACTCCAAATACAAACTGTACAGGTCAAAACAGCTCAGCACCTCGGTGGAGTTGTACACAATCCCTGCACGAAAATGCAATTAGAAATACAAGTTAAGGAAAATCGTTTACTCGTGCAAAGGATGAGAGGTCTTATCTTCACAGGTCTGTCCAAATACCACGAAAGTTGGGCCAGCAGTTTACCTAGGCAGAGGCAAAATTTGGCCCTAATCAGCCTTTTGTTGCAAAATCATTAAATATGGTATGGTTATTTTTCCAAACTACTCTTTTTCTTTAAATTATATGTTTTCCAATCTCAGTGCTTTGGGCCATGCAACTGCAGGTTTGCGTTTGGCTTGTAACGCACATAGTATGTCACACATCAAAAACCTTATATCTAGGCATCCCCTGCATTGAGCTGCATCTCCTGATACATGTTTAGACCCCCCCCCCTCACAAAATCAAGTTGTAATAGAACAACTTCCTGCAAACTGCAGTGAAAACAGACCCATATGGAGATATGACATCACTTCCTGCCTGATTTACACAAAACAAAGCTTTTTTAAATAAAAAGTCAATGTTCATTTCCTCACCTGCAGTCTTCCTGAGGTTGGTGAGCAGGTCAGATCCACTCAGCATGGTTTCACAGGCCACCTGAACAAAGTCATGTTATACATCACTTTCAACTGCAGCCTCCTGTTAAAACATCTGGAACAGATCTGTCTTGCCATATCTGCTCATTTACGTATACCCCACCTACAGTGAGGAAAATAAGTATTTGAACACCCTGCTATTTTCTAAGTTCTCCCACTTAGAAATAATGGGAGGGGTATGAAATTGTCATCGTAGGTGCATGTCCACTGTGAGAGACATAATCTAAAAAAAAAAAAAAAAAAATCCAGAAATCACAATTCATATTCACTCATTTTTTAACTATTTGTATGATACAGCTGTAAATAAGTATTTGAACACCTGTCTATCAGCTAGAATTCTGACTCTCAAAGACCTGTTAGTCTGCCTTCAAAATGTCCACCTCCACTCCATTTATTATCCTAAATTAGATGCACCTGTTTGAGGTTGTTAGCTGCAGAAAGACACCTGTCCACCCCATACAATCAGTAAGAATCCAACTACTAACATGGCCAAGACCAAAGAGCTGTCTAAAGACACTAGAGACAAAATTGTACACCTCCACTGGGCTGGAAAGGGCTACGGGGAAACTGCCAAGCAGCTTGGTGAAAAAAGGTCCACTGTTGGAGCAATCATTAGAAAATGGAAGAAGCTAAACATGACTGTCAATCTCCCTCGGACCGGGGCTCCATGCAAGATCTCACCTCGTGGGGTCTCAATGATCCTAAGAAAGGTGAGAAATCAGCCCAGAACTACACGGGAGGAACTGGTCAGTGACCTGAAAAGAGCTGGGACCACCGTTTCCAAGGTTACTGTTGGTAATACACTAAGACGTCATGGTTTGAAATCACGCATGGCACGGAAGGTTCCCCTGCTTAAACCAGCACATGTCAAGGCCCGTCTTCAGTTTGCCAATGACCATTTGGATGATCCAGAGGAGTCATGGGAGAAAGTCATGTGGTCAGATGAGACCAAAATAGAACTTTTTGGTCATAATTCCACTAACCGTGTTTGGAGGAGAAGAATGATGGTACCATCAAGCTGTGAGCAGGTAGCATCATGCTTTGGGGGTTTTTCTGCACATGGGACAGGGCGACTGCACTGTATTAAGGAGAGGATGACCGGGGCCATGTATTGCCAGATTTTGGGGAACAACCTCCTTCCCTCAGTTAGAGCATTGAAGATGGGTCGAGGCCGGGTCTTCCAACATGACAATGACCCGAAGCACACAGCCAGGATAACCAAGGAGTGGCTCTGTAAGAAGCATATCAAGGTTCTGGCGTGGCCTAGCCAGTCTCCAGACCTAAACCCAATAGAGAATCTTTGGAGGGAGCTCAAACTCCGTGTTTCTCAGCGACAGCCCAGAAACCTGACTGATCTAGAGAAGATCTGTGTGGAGGAGTGGGCCAAAATCCCTCCTGCAGTGTGTGCAAACCTGGTGAAAAACTACAGGAAACGTTTGGCCTCTGTAATTGCAAACAAAGGCTACTGTACCAAATATTAACACTGATTTTCTCAGGTGTTCAAATACTTATTTGCAGCTGTATCATACAAATAAATAGTTAAAAAATAATACATTGTGATTTCTGGATTATTTTTTTTAGATTATGTCTCTCACAGTGGACATGCACCTACGATGACAATTTCAGACCCCCCCCATGATTTCTAAGTGGGAGAACTTGCAAAATAGCAGGGTGTTCAAATACTTATTTTCCTCACTGTATATTTTTATTTATGTTACAGATGTTTTATTATCTGAAGGTAGATTTTTATTATCTTTGAGTAAAAGATATGATAATGAATAACTCCAGCCTACAGCCGTCCCACACATACATACAGTAATATGTATGGCAGCAACACTGGAAAATCATCTGTAGTAGATGTTTGAGGTCAGTAGCACCATCAATATTTAGAGTTTAAAAAATATCTCAATAAATATCAGCTGATACTCCTAAAAACATGAGATTGAGAACTATGTAGTGTAATTCACTCAAGCTATGATGATGGCTATTAAAGTGTCTCGCAAACAGATGATTTTACATCCAGATTACAAATAGCACACTTATTTTCACAGATCCTGGTTTTCAACTCACGTTTGGTTTTCCGACACTTTAACAAATAAACACCATATTTTGTATTACATGTAATTCTGCCCCTGACCTTTATGTCGCCACCAGTCTTGGGATGACTAAATTTACTGCCCTTAATCATAGCTTAGGAGTGACTGAAATTATGACAAGAAATATTCCCACAAGGGATCTGAGACAAGAAGTAATGGATGTGTCTCTAAGGAAAATAGGACTTCACAAAATAATCATGTTATCAATCAAGTTAGTTAGGTGAGATTAAAATGCACTCCAATTAAAGACTCACTTTTCAGTATGTATCAATGTCTACTCACTACTTGCACTGATCTAGACAGGACTACAAATGCAAGTCTGTGTGTAGAGGTTTCTCTAGAACTGCAGAGACCTGAACCTGACGTATCTTATTAAGATGGTTGTCTAATAACTCATCGCTGTATCTCGCCGTTGCTTTAAAGTTTTCTTTCTTGAAAGTCTTTTAGCATGTGCTTCAGAAGAATCATCAGAGTCATAAATACATCTAACCCTCAGTAACTGACTGCACGGAAGAGTTCTTTTGATATGCTTCAGTATGTTAACTGGTTCCTTCCCCCCCAAAACAACCAAAAACAAAATGCGTTCCAGATCATGACAATGAGAATTTTATATATTCCTTCACTGAATTTATGAATGCATGAAACTCATTTAAATCATCAGCACTGCCACTCCAAATAAAAATTGTACCTCCAATATATTTTGATGAACTTAGAATAGGGATTGTGATTATAAATTAAATCCAACTCAAACGTCCCCATAAATAAGTTAACATAATTAGGAGCCACTGGTGACCCATAGCTGATCTTGTTTCAAGTCTCTAGGTATTTCGTATAACTTGTTTTTTGAAGCATTCATAGATTTTGTTTAAGATGCTTAAAAGTACTTGCTGAAGTACTAAGTAGATTTAGTTTTTGTGTTCCTGTGTCTGTAGCTCCCTCTTCTGGAATAGACCAGTGGTGCCTATTGTGATAATGCATAAGTAATCCCATCTTTGCGTAACTGAATGTGAAGCAAAACGTCCGTGTGACATTAAACAGTGGCATGGGAGTGCTGTCCTAGTTTCACATCACATTTTTATACAGACATTAATCAGTTACTTATCGAGCAGCATAATCACCTCACCAATACTAAAATTTAAAATACTTTGTTTTTAAGTGGGATGGCTGAATATAGAGGCTTTTGTTCTGCATTCACATTAGCTTCAGGATATCTGATGTTGCTCACTCATGGATGGCATTTTAGCATACTTATTTGCACTAAAGCAAAATTATCTGTTCATCCTCCATCAGACTGTGTACCTTGACAGGGTTGGCAGGCATGTTGCCCATGAAGTGAGTGCTGTAGGGGTAATCCAACATGGCCATCAGAGTGAAGGCATTCCTCAGCAGGCCGTTCAGCTGGTGGATGTCCTGATCAGATGTCGGAGGCTTACACAGGGAGAACTCTGACTGGATGCGACTGTAATCTGGTAACATCGACAAAAGCGGGCTTACATTTCTTATTCTGTTACTTCATCTCCCTGAAAATGTTTTATTTTCCTTTCAGACTTAAATAGAGCAACACCTCCAAGGTCAGGTGAAGGCTTGCATATTGAACAAAAATCTGTGGAATCTGTTTTATACTTCAGAGGTGTCATTCTTTTCTTTCCTTCTTCTCATTTGTGTACATAAATTGAGGCAATCATCTCCTCAAAAAGACCATCGCACAGATGTACCTTGGCGTTCAGCTAATTCCTTCAGCTGATGGAAAGCTCCTCTCACAGCATCTCTGCATTCAGGGGCAACACTCTCAAAATCCTTTGAAAGGGAATCAGAGAGTCATATCCAACCTGCACACGTGTGTAAATTCACAAATTATTCGATATAACAAACCAATTAAATAAACTAAATGTTTCAGCTCTACTTGGAAAATAACTGTTGCCACATATTCGGATATTTTGGAACCTTTGTCAGGTTTGGTTTAGGTAGATTAAGGACAACGGTCTGAATCATAAGGTGGGTGACATCAAAAAGAAGAGCATCCATGAACATACAGCTGTAACATCTCTGAAAAACTGCCTGGAATCTCCCAGCCCTGCGGTGGAGAGTATGGGGGCGCTGGCAGCCAGAGCTCCAGCCACGATGTTTGGATACTTGAGTCTCATGTAGACCGACAGCATCCCACCATAACTGCAGGAAGAGATGAGACAACTGAACAGGAAATACGCAAATAAGACATAATACTAAATGGTAAATTGACTGTAGTACTTGTACAGTGAATTTTTAGTCTTCTGACCACTCAAAGCACTTTGCTCTAGGGATGTCCTGATCACATTTTTTGTCCCCAATCCTGATCAGAGGATTGGGGACAAAAATTGAGTATCAGCATATATAAAGTCCCAATCTGATAATTTATATATCTATCTTTATATTATTTTCTAGATAATACAGTTGCACAGTGCACACTTAAAGTACATTAAAGAGCTGTTGCTGTCTTGAGGAAATTTCTCTCTCCTTTTCAAAGTATACTCCAGTGTGTGTTGCTTCGGTGCAGCCTTTGCCTCAGTTACCTGAGTAAACTCACTGAATTCTGCTGGGTGTTTATTTCTTAGGGGCTGTGTCAAATTGGTAGTATTAAACTAGGGCTGCTCAATTATTGCAAAAATCCTAACCACGATTATTTTGGTCCATATTGAGATCACAATCATTTAACACGATTACTCATTGACTTAGGAAACATCATGCATTTATTGAACTTCCGTGTACGCAGGAGTGGAGCGGAGACAACGCGAGACAACTTCTTACGTTACATAACACTAAAATTCAACCGTGGAGTTCTGCCAGGCCATTCAGTTACTAGAAAAAGTATAAATAAGTATATAATATGTAATTTGTTAAACTATGACCAGAGGGAAAATTTGCTAGCTGCTAGGCTAATTTATGCAATGTAAAATTCCGTAGTCTTAAGTTATTAATGTTGACTAACAAGTTATAGTAGTTACAGCATTTATAACCCGTTACCTTGGCTCAAGCTGAACATGCCACAGGCTGGCCGAGAGTGAGTTTGGGTGTTTAGGGAGGGACAGGAGCAACGCAGCGCTGGATTTATAACAAGACAAAACAAGAGCAGCAGCTAACAAACCAAGAATCGGGCTTAGGATTGTGCTCAATAAAGCGGATACTGATCAGTTTTAAAAAAATGCCTTGATGGGCCCTGATTACAATCTTTGAGATCCAAATTCAGTATCTCAGAAAATTTGAATATTACTTAAGACCAATACACAAAAAGGATTTTTAGAAATGTTGGCCAACTGAAAAGTATGAACATGAACAGTATGAGCATGTACAGCACTCAATACTTCGTTGGGGCTCCTTTTGCCTGAATTACTGCAGCAATGCGGCGTGGCATGGAGTCCATCAGTCTGTGGCACTGCTCAGGTGGTATGAGAGCCCAGGTTGCTCTGATAGTGGCCTTCAGCTCTTCTGCATTGTTGGGTCTGGCGTATCGCATCTTCCTCATCACAATACCCCATAGATTTTCTATAGGGTTAAGGTCAGGCCAGTTTGCTGGCCAATTAAGAACAGGGATACCATGGTCCTTAAACCAGGTACTGGTAGCTTTGGCACTGTGTGCAGGTGCCAAGTCCTGTTGGAAAATGAAATCTGCATCTCCTCTCTTCCTCCAGACTCTGGGACCTTGATTTCCAAAGGAAATGCAAAATTTACTTTCATCAGAGAACATAACTCTGGACCACTCAGCAGCAGTCCAGTCCTTTTTGTCTTTAGCCCAGACGAGAGCTTCTGATGCTGTGTCTTGTTCAAGAGTGGCTTGACACAAGGAATGCGACAGCTGAAACCCATGTCTTGCGTCTGTGCGTGGTGGTTCTTGAAGCACTGACTCCAGCTGCAGTCCACTCTTTGTGAATCTCCCCCACATTTTTGAATGCGTTTTGTTTCACAATCCTCTCCAGGGTGCGGTTATCCCTATTGCTTGTACACTTTTTTCTACCACATCTTTTCCTTCCCTTCGCCTCCCTATTAATGTGCTTGGACACAGAGCTCTGTGAATAGCCAGCCTCTTTAGCAATGACCTTTTGTGTCTTGCCCTCCTTGTGCAAGGTGTCAATGGTCGTCTTTTGGACAGCTGTCAAGTCAGCGGTCTTCCCCATGATTGTGTAGCCTACAGAACTAGACTGAGAGACCATTTAAAGGCCTTTGCAGGTGTTTTGAGTTAATTAGCTGATTAGAGTGTGGCACCAAGTGTCTTCAATATTGAACCTTTTCACAATATTCTAATTTTCTGAGATACAGATTTTGGGGTTTTCATTAGTTGTCAGTTATAATCATCAAAATTAAAAGGAATAAACACTTGAAATATATCAGTCTGTGTGGAATGAATGTATACAAGTTTCACTTTTGAATGGAATTACTGAAATAAATCAACTAATTAACTATTCTAATTATATGACCAGCACCTGTATATCAGCAGTTGAAAAATATAAGTTATTGATGAATGAAATGATTGTATTGCACTTTTAAGACGGTCCTTAACTCCACCTACAGTAACAGTCACGTTTGACATACATTCAGTCCTTAGTACTGCAAACTGCATCGTCCTCTTTGGTGATCTTCAGGTGATCAAAAGTCTGCGTAAATTAGCTCTCTTACTGGGAGAAATTGAGGCTTTGACAGGGAACTGTTGAAGGTAACAGCCGCTAAACTAACTTCACCCTGATTTCTATTCATCTCTTTTCTTTTCGAAGGACATCGCTTCAGCCGCACTTGTCGGTGTCTTCCACAGAATTTTAGTATCGGTTCTTGTGACACCCATAGTCTGGATTTAGATGAACTGAGGAATACCTTTTCCTCAACTTTAATCCAATATCTGAAAGAAAAGGGAAACTTGTCATTGTGCCATTTCATACTAGTACAAAGTATGAAAAAGGCTCAGATCACCTTCTGAAACCCGACACTGCAGCTCTCGTTAGTTCTAGTATCTGAATTCCAGCCTCAAATCTACATGGATGAGTTTGAAGGATTACAGAATGCTTAAAGTGGAGAATAGTTGCAGTTTCAAGTTTGACTTGACGGCTTTCTTTGCAAAGTTGTGTAGGATCACATGCGGCCTACAGGTGATTAAGTTTGTAGAAACTAGAGCTGAAATGATTAGTGGATTGTTAAACAATTTGTTGATTCACGGAAAATTATTCAGCAACTATTTTAATAATCAAAACATAATCTGTGCTTCCAGCTTCTCAAATGTGAAGCGTTGCTATTTTTTTTTTAGACGTTTAAATGTCAACTTGACATATTATCAACCTAAATATTAATTGATTAATACTAAAAATCCTCATTAGTTGCAACTCTAGTAGATTGCCATGCTTTCATAAAATAGTTACCCGGATAGGTACAGCTAGCTAAAACACTTTCCATTTGGCATCCTATTGGCTATTCACAGTTTGATGCTCCAAGTAATGATCTGCTGCAGAGAAGAACAGGGAGACAACACGTGAGGAGAACAGTGGTCTGTACTACGAAGAGAGTTCAGCCTACTCAGAGTTAACTCGGGTTTATCAGGCAAACTCAGGATTGACAAAGTCTGATTGCCTACACTGGAGTTAAACAGTACTACAACTACGTGAATAAGACGTCGGTCAGTTGAGTCGGTGTTAACTTAATTGGAGTTGGTGCGCGTTCGCATAAAAGGGACATGTTCAGAAGAAAACACCAGAGTGATTTTTGATCTTTTGTGACTTTACTTTCAGGGAATTTCTGACTTTGTTATTGTAAATTTGACACTTTCATCTAGGATTTTTTTCCTGTATTTATCAACCCCCAACCTGGCTCCGTATTTTTGGACACAAAATAAATCAATCAACAGTCAATATGTGAAAAAACTGGAGAATTCAATTATAGCCTACAGATGGGCTACATCTAAGAAACTGTTCCATTAATTAAGATCTCTGTACAATCAAAGAGGCTGCAGGGCTCGTATGAACATATATAACTTAATTTCAGCTGCAATCGCAGTGGAACAAATCAGCACGAAATCTAAACATATTTTATAAAGTGGTGTGTATTAATAGTCTACTTCTCATCATTAACACCGAGTACAGATGTGGTGTGTAGTCCACGTGCATGGTAACCTCGAGTTAACCACGAACAAAACCTGCTTGGAGCAGTTTAGAGATGCAGCGTAAATTGCCATGGCAACAGACCTCGGTTAACACCTATCCACCTTTCGTAGTACGTACGTACTTTCATACAACGAGCCTTGCAGCCTCTTTGATTGTAGAGAGGAGATATTAATTAACAGAACAGTTTCGTAGTACGGGTGAATCGGGAAGTTACACCAGACGTCACGTTACTCCTGAAGTTACCTGGATAAGACAGTTACCTCGCTTTGTAGTACAGGCCACAGGGAGACAACACAGGAGGGGAACAGGGAGGCAAAAGAAGGATAACTGAAACTGAATAATGTCAGTCAGTACCTGCCACCAAACACGATGACAGGACAGTCTGTGGCTGCCAGTTGCTGTTTCAGCGCCGTAATCATAACAGCGTAGTCGGCGAGGGCCTGCTCCACTGTCAGCAGGCTGATCTGAGGGATGTTGAAGGACTCTTTGCCAAAGGGCAAAGATCTGCCATAGTACCTCTGAAAGAAAGAGAAGAGGACGACGAAGGTGTTCAAGCGTAATAAATTTTTCAAAACAAATGCAGGCAGGCTCACAGCTGCAGTATGGCTCAGCTCCAGTCATGAACATCATGCACCCATATTAAGGAAGTGATCCAAATTCCTCCATTGTCATCAGTATTATGTGACTGTCAGGTCACTAGAACGTATTTCTTGTGCAGGTACTTTTATTTTTAAATGTTTGATTCTTAAATTTAAAGTCTTTGCAACTCTGGAATTAATATGACAAATGTAACAACCAAACTCTAAACCAGTATTGTATTTCTTATTGAGCATTATATGTTACTATTACATACAGTATTTAAGAGAGTACATGGAATAAGACTGCATTGGCAAAAAGGTCTGGTGACATTCTAACAAACACACTACAGGTCAAGTTTTAGAACACCCCCATTTTTTTCTAGTTTGTATGTTAATATAAGTGGTTCAATTAAGTGAAAAACCTTAAATGATACAAAAGTAAGCAGAAAACTGCCAAAGTTAAAAACAACATTTACATCACCAGAGAGACATTTTCAGATGAAGAAAATTAACAATTAAACACAAGGAGTTTTGTTCATTATTTCACTGTAGGATCTGAGGGTGTGTTAACAGGCTGTTCCAAGGTTTTTAATGTTGAAAACTGTTTTTGCATCAATTCAATGCAATCAAGGCTTCATTTACTTCCACCGCAAAATAACCAAAGACACAAATAAGCAGAGAGAAAAAAAAACAAAAAAAAACACACACACAATCTGACACATTCCACACAGAACTCCGAAAGTGCACTGGACAAAATTATTGACACCTTTTCAAAATCTTCGGAAATAATTGTATTTTTTAGCATGTGATTCTCCTTTAATTTGTAATTACACTCACCTGTAACAATTCACAGGTGCTGGCAATATAGAAACCACACTTACAACCAGTTAAAAATGAGAAAAGTCGACTCAACCTTGGTGTTGTGTGTACCACACTGAGCATGGACAAAAAAGAAAGAAAGGAGTTGCAAGATTCCAATGAAGGAGTGTTCGAATAGTAGATAAAGAACCTTGATATTTCAGGCTGACCTGCAGACACAGGGTACAACAGTGTCAGCTTGCACTATCCGTCACCATCTGAATGAAATGAGAGGACCCTGCTGCTGACACAAACATAAAACAGCCACACTTACCTAAGGAAGTTAAAAGCCTTCTAGGAGAATGTCCTGTGGACAGATGAGACTAAAAGAGTTTTTTGGTAAAGCAAATCATTCTTCTGTTTTCAGAAAATGAAGTGAGGCCTTCAAAGAAAAGAACATGGTCCCTACAGTCAAACATGGTGGAGGTTCACTGATGTTTTGGGGTTGCTTTGCTGCTTCAGGCACTGGATGTCTGAAGACTACCAAAGCATTCTGCGGCGCAATGTAGGGCCCAGTGTCAGAAAGCTAGGTCTCCGTCTGAGGTCATGGGTCTTACAGCAGGACAATGACCCAAATCATACTTCAAAAGCACCCCAAAATGGTTTAAGACAAAGCACTGGAGAGTTCTGGAGGCCAGCAATGAGTCCAAATCTAAATCCCATAGAGCTCATATGGAGATATCTCAGAACAGCAGTTGGGAGAAGGAACTCATCAAATCTTAAAGACCTGGAGCAGTTGGCAAAAGAAGAGTGGTCCAAAATTCCAAAAACTCATAATGGTTACAGGAGGCAATTGATTTCAGTTTTTTTTTTTTTTTTCTAAGAGTGTGCTACCAGATATTAAGTTGAGGGTCCCAATCATTTTGTCCAGTCCATTTTCACAGTTCTGTGTGGAATGTCTCAGATTTGG
Source organism: Micropterus salmoides (assembly GCF_014851395.1). Taxonomy (NCBI): domain Eukaryota; kingdom Metazoa; phylum Chordata; class Actinopteri; order Centrarchiformes; family Centrarchidae; genus Micropterus; species Micropterus salmoides. The sequence continues at coordinate 1,965,444 of NW_024044459.1, read as the reverse complement.
CTTTTTTCATTGTGTTATTTTAATGAAAACAAAATAAATGAGACTACCAAAGCATTTGTACTTACAACTATTTTCTCTCACACACACACAGTTTTGTAATAGTGTCTGGTTTTCATGTTCAACTCACTGGAAGTGAAAATCAGCTGATAGAAGGAGTCAAACTTTAACCATCAATTTCCTATTTTTCTGCAAATTCTATACACACCTACTTTTGATCAACAACTGTTTAGTCAAAAATGAAACTAATGTCTGCATTGGCTGCACTGTTTTATGATGTGTACCACTGCTTTCTTACATGTTCAGCAAATATGACTAAAGCTGCCTGCTGTGCAGCTAACTCTGTGATGAAACCAGAGTTGAGTGCAAACTCCCAGATGTCTCCCTCATTACCAGTGTAGAAGAAAATAGGACCATCGCCCTTCTTCCAGTACTTATCTAAAAAAAGAGGGAAAAGAGAATGCAGTGAGTCAGTTGCTCATATATTCATTACATTTAAAGCAGGAGAGTGGTTTCACCTGTGATCAGGTAACGCTGATTGAATGTCCCGTTCCCCATGCTGTTAAAGTTGAAGTGGTCCAGAGTCTGACTGAAATACTTCTCTGTGAACTGGGGTTCTGTCTTGAATCCATGATGTTTTCTTGGCTATAAAAATAAATGTTAAGTACAGCTTATTAAATTATTCGTCATTCATAGTTTTATTTGAATTGACTAACGTTAAAAGCATCGCTATTCGTTGGTCACTTTATATAAAAAATGTACTATATACTAATATAAGACATTTGTTAAGTCACTTTCTGTCTGGAGTGTTGGCAACCCTGACCGACAATAACAACAAGTAGGCGAGAGCACGAAAACAGAACAGAGAAACAAACAGCAAGCATTATAAACTTAAACGTTACCTGAACATAGCTGTGTGGCAGGGCATTCTGCCCCCCAACAGAACACAGGACTACTGTTACCGTAAAAAAAGGTACTACCTTCCTCATGTTGTCGGACGTCGTTACTAAAACCACTGCACAGTAAGATTGATTTTCCTAAGAGTCACATGATATGGTCACATGCAAGCAGTGCCGGTGTCCGCGAAAAGGCGGGGTTTGGACGTTTAGCCCCGCCCACATCTAGTACGTCACCCGTGCTTCCTTCAGGAATAGTGGGAACTTCGTGAATGGAGGATATTTTTGGTCATTATGTAAATTAAAGGGGCTAACTTATATGTACTTTTTCAATGAAATTGCTTCTTAATAAATCATTTTTACTGCCCTATTGTCAATGGACTGTAGCTTCACTTAGAAATGAAGCACAGGCCTGTTTTCTCTGTTGCTTGGAACAGCCACTATTCTGTTTAATGTGTTTACTTTACCTATTACCAAATTACAAAATGGATACTGCTTAAATTGAAAGCTTAAATAGATGTCTTGCATGTAGAATTAGATTCATGAACCAACACTATGGATTTTCATGGGTTTCTCAACAGCTTCAGTGATGTTGATAGGTTTTAAATGTAGTGAGTCTCCAGGTCCCACAGGTGTTCATGTGAGTGGCACCAAGTCTCTAAAATGTTTCTGGTGGCACCCAGCAAGAGCTTCCAGTCATGTTTTCTCCTGTTTGGTGGGCATGTTAGAGGTGTTTCCCAATCAGCTGTGACAAGTTTGTAAACTATATTTGCATATATTTTCTAATTTAATAAGTAGGTGTAGGACATTTAACAGAAAAGACCAAGTAAGTTGTTTGTTGAGGTGGATGGAGGGCCAGAAACCGGACTTTCAACCAGGAGACCAGTGTTTCCCATGTGAAACAAAATGTAATTTAAGTTACATAGGTTACGTAAAATGCACAAGTTACGCAAGTAACAACTTAAATTGACCCTTCGCTAAGCCACACCCCGAATGCACAACTGGCCAATCACAGCGCAGTATAGGACTCGCTCTAACTGAGGTCTGACACTTTCATGGCGGCGCTCCATTGACTCTAATGTAAAAGAAGTCGTTTTCTAGCGTTCTTTTGCTGTGTTTTTCCAAGATATAGTCAAATGCTGTTCCTGGGGCACTTGTAATAGTTACAGTCGCTATCCAGAGAGGTTGAAAAGAGAAATACGATTTCCTTTCCAAAACCTAAAACAAATCCAGAAAAAAGTTGGCTGTGGATTGTTCCTAATGTAATGTTAGTTAGCTAACGCTAGCTAACTACTGAATGTAATGTTATATAACCCATACTTTTCTACCCTCTTTCTCAATATTCAATAATAAAACTGGGGTTCACTTTTACTCTGTGATCTTTTATTTTTTTCAAGTCAGTTTGACAGATTGAATACAACCTTCAAATGCACAATGCAACTGCAAAATTGATGAGATCGCTTTATCCAAAAATTTGACAATATTTCTCCAGGGAGTGCAGTAATTGTGATAGCACAGTGCTAGAAGTCTGACAGTTCCAATAGTTTGTCGGGCTTAGCAACAGTAACTAAGGGGGGCGTGGCTAAGCGAAGGGTCAATTATGTAAGTTAACTGTCGTACTTAACATAGTTAGTTCAACCCTAACCATGATCTTTTCCTAACCCTAAGTACTTTTTGTGCCTAAGCCTAACCAAATTGCAATGTTTCATAATGTAAAAAACATGTCGTTTCAAAATGGCGATGTTTGACGATGTTTGGCGACATTTTAACACTTGAAGAAATATTCAGTGCTGAATGAGGGATCTTGGGGTGCTTCCCCAGAAGATTTTGAGCATTAAACACTGCTCTGCTCACCAATATATGGTGGAAATGTCTTTATTTATATGAAGCAAAAAACTAAATTTAGGTCTCAGGTGACATATCAAAATATGGGTCCTGTGGTATTTTTAAAAAAAGTAGATTTTTGCATGTAGTAGGGTTGAAAACCATGGTCCATTTAACATCTTGACTATGAAAACACTAAGGGTAGTAACATTTCTCTCATTTCATAAACTTTATTAAGGTGTTCCACAATGTACATAATTCTCTACATCATTCTAAAAGGATATCAAGCAGAAAATCTGCAGCTTTGACAAACGTTTTAAAACAAATATGGTGATAATTGCCTGACAAAAAAAAGAATCCTGTGCTGGTAAACTGGTATGGATGTGTTTCATGCCCACCAGCAATGATTGGTTTGCCAGAGCTCCAGGGGAGCAACCCATCATAAGCACTTGTCCACAATGTTGTGTCAGCAGGGGGAGACAAAAGTTCCACACAGGTTTATTTCTTCTTTATGTTCCCAAAGTGCTCTATCCAATGTATGTACAGTATAAATATAATAAACATACCATGTATACAGTACAGTATGCTGAAAAAGAATACAATGCATTTCTATTAAAAGTAGAAAAACTGGAAAAAAAAGGGAAGTACTAATGCAGTGGGAACCAGTTACAATGTTCCACATTACAAGCATTGAAATAAAACAATATTAATGGAAAAAGAAAACACAGAAAGAACTGTATGAAGAAGTGATCACACTGTGTGTAGAAAAGGGGATAAAAACATATTGTACATATTAATCATATTCCTAGTTACTGTACAGATTAATATTTTTTACATGAAAACCTATGACATCTAACTCATTATAAAACTGATACATTAAACATGATGTATTAATACGATGCAATAGATACAATCATCAAACAGCATGAAAAATAGTAGAAATGAGCTCCATCTTGACAAGATGAAATATTAAAATCAGTCATCTAATATTGTAATGTATGACTGGAAGGTTGTATTTAGCATAATAAGTACACTTGCTTTTGATCATTAAATTGACGCTACTGTATACTGTATTTTACATTTTTTAATGCAGGACTTTTACTTGTAAAAGAGTATTTTTACTATTTTGTTCTATTATTATTATTGTTATTATTATTATTATTATGTGCAAGCTTAATCAGCCACATCACTTTTGAAGAGATGTTTGAAGAGATGTGACTTCTGGAATGCAGAGACATTTTTCTCTGAATCATTCCTGAGGTCAAATGTCACTCTGACTAGATCTCATTCAAAACTATTATCATGTAAACCCAAGAGAGTGACTACAGCTTCCTTATGTGTGTTAGCATAATGACTCAGTGTAACTAGACCTGGTATGGAAACCTTAACCCCTATTGTTTCTGAACATATAATATAGGATTTCACAGTCATGGAGCTTCTGCAATACATTTCCTGGGTCAAATAAGATTTAAGATAGAAGTTCCCAGAATAGGCTTTAGTTTTACCTGCCTGTACGGATGTGGTGCGGGTTTTTGCCATTTACAAAATATCTCTGACAGTCAGTTTGCTACATTCCCAAACAAAGCATCTGCTGTAAGAAATCATGTTCAAAACTAGTTTGAACACAAGGTTAAATCTATCCTCATGGGGTTTTTAGGTCCATCAGGTTTAAACAAATATGAGTCATGTGGATTGTAATTGTCATGCGTACGTGCCACATTGACAGGTGAATTCCAGAGCCTGTGTCCGTCCTTTCTAGGGAATGTGGATGGAGGACTTCCTTGTAGCAATAGGGTGGAGACTCCTGAGGAGGCCTGTTTCACAAACTCTCACTTCCCTGTTGACACAGTGTGGAAGGCAGCAGGTACTAAGGCAGAGCTAGATAGTGACTGAACTCTCACTGGCCTCTCATTCAGGAGAAAAAGGTAAGCAGTCTATGTCACATATTTATAATGTCTCCCTGATAAACTATTCTGCTAGTATGAATGGAACTGAACAACATGTGCAGATAGATTCTGGGTAAGATACAAGGAAGTATTGTGCACAATGTTAATGATTAACATTAGTACAATTTCCCTTTAGGTTTCTCTTTTATTGTATTCTTTATTTTTTATTTGTTATTAATTCTATATAGTTATCATGAATGGTTGGGTGTATTTGTTTGTATTTGTTTTTTATCCATCCTAGATATTCTTTACTCTACCTTACTCCCCTGCACTCTCTCCCTTTCATCTCTCTGTAGCACTTCATGGCTCGGTAATAACATGAGGAAACAGTGTGATAATAAAAAAAGATATAGCTAAGTAATAGGTTACCATGTAAATTCCAAAGTAATAACCAGGTAATTACTTGGTATTAACAAAGGGTATATCTGGGTAACATTGGAATGAAATGTATGTAAGTACTTTGCTACAATGTAAAGAGTGTACAGCTTGTATAACAGTGTAAATTTGCTGTCCCCTCAAAATAATACATCACACAGCCATTAATGTCTAAACTGCTGGCAACAAAAGTGAGGACCCCCATAAGTGTCAATATTTTGTGGGCCACCATTATTACGGAGCTGGTGGATGTTAGAGTCCTTGCGCTCCTCCACCTTCTGTTTGAGGATGCCCCACAGATGTGACCTTTACCCTCAGCTTTTTTAGCAAGGCAGTGGTCGTCTTGGAGGTGTGTTTGGGGTCGTTATCATGTTGGAATATTGCCCTGTGACCCAGTCTCCAAAGGGAGGGGAACATGCTCTGCTTCAGTATGTCACAGTACATGTTGGCATTCATGGTCCCCTCAAAAAAGTGTAGCTCCCCAGTGCCGGCAGCCCCAGACCATGACACTTCCACCACCATACTTAACTGTAGGCAAGACACACTTGTCTTTTTGCTCCTCACCTGGTTGCTGCAACACACACTTGACACCATCTGAACCAAATAAGTTTATCTTGGTCACATCAGACCACAGAACATGGTTCCAGTGATCCATGTCCTTAGTCTGCTTGTCTGCAGCAAACTGCGGGCTTTCTTGTACATCATCTTTAGGCTTCCTTCTGGGACGACAGCCATGCAGACCAGTTTGATGCAGTCAGCGCTGTATGGTCTGAGCACTGACAGGCTGACCCCCCCACCCCTTCAGCCTCTGCAGCAAAGCTGGCAGCACTCACACTTAATTCCCAAAGACAAGCTCTGGATGTGACGCTGAGCACGTGCACTCAACTTCTTTGGTCGACCATGGCGAGGCCTGTTCTGAGTGAAACCTGTCCTGTTGAACTGCTGTATGGTCTTGGCCACCGTGCTGCAGCTCAGTTTCAGGGTCTTATCAATCTTCTTATCTTATCTTCTAATCTTCTTAGCCTAGGCTATCTTTATGTAGAGCAGGGGTATTCAGTTAGAATTCAAAGAGGTCCAGTTAGAGAAAATTTCCTGAAGGAAAATGTCCGGAACATCAAAACGACTAACATTAATCATTCAGTACCATAACATATAGTTGTATCAACATATGTTTTTAGTCAACAACGGACTGTCAAATCAAATAATATTTCAAGAATGTTTACTGTCAGTTTTCACATCAAACTGGAGGGATAATAAATAATAACTACTCTAATAATACATTCTAAATTTAAGCAAACTAAAATAAAGTGCTTAATTTTTAGAAAAAAAAAATTGTAGCTTGAAGTAATGAAGTGTAGTCTTTACCAATTCTATAATAAACACTCAACACATCATAACAAATACAGTTGTAATGCCTCCTCTTCTCTTTCATTCCCTCTTATAGAGCTACCACTTTCCTACTTTCTCTTGTTCAGTGAGAAACGTGAGCTCTAGTTTGTCCTGCCAGCTAGGATTGGAGATCTATGAGATATTCTGGTTTTGAACTGCCGTGGGAGGAATGTCCATGTAAAAATCTGTACATTCTTGATTAAAAGCCATGTGAAATCTCTTTTCCCTTTCATCTCCTCAATTCGTGTGTGTTTCCAAAACGTCTCTGGACTCAACTCGCAAGTATCGGAATGCACAGATTTGATTGGCTGAGAAGCGTCACATGAGACTTTTGATGAGAGATTGGAGCACATGCGATTGGTCTGTGAGTTTCCTGGGCTGCTAAACCAGTACAGTAAATGCTAGGAAAGCTGCGCGGGTTAAAATTGAAACGCTCCGTCACGAGGTAGTAAGTCTCAATAATAAATCGGCTGTAGGTTGGTGGTCCGGAGAGGACAGCGGCTGGGTCCGGATCCATACTGCGGTCCGCCTATTAGTGACCTCTGATGTAGAGCAACCATTCTTTTTTTTCAGATCCTCAGAGAGTTCTTGGCCATGTGGTGCCATGTTGAACTTCGAGTGACCAGTATGAGGGAGTGTGAGAGTGATAGCACCAAATTTAAAACACCTGCTCCCCATTCACACCTGAGACCTTGTAACACTAACAACTCACATGACACCAGGGAGGGAAAATGGCTAAATGGGCCCAATTTAGACATTTTCACTTAGGGGTTGTCTGTGAAGATTTTCAGTCATCCAGGTCATCCAAAGAAGGTTAAAGTCAAGGGCAACTGGACTTGGTTGAAGTTAATAGAAGATGTTTTGTCCCTCATCCAAGTGACTTCTTCTGTTCTGACTGACTGGTAGGGAAACTCAGCTATTTAACCTCAGTGGGGTCGTTTGCCAGGATCATCAATACCGCTGGTTCGTTAGTGTTCCTGATTGTAGTAACGACAGTCGTTGTAGGTGTGTACTCACTTTTGTTGCCAGCAGTTTAGACATTAATGGCTGTGTGATGTGTTATTTTGAGAGGAAAGCAAATTTACACTCTTATACAAGCTGTATACTCACTACTTTATATTGTAGCAAAGTGTCATTTTATCAGTGTTGTCACATGAAAAGATAATCAAATATTTACAAAAACTTGAGGGATGTACTCCCTTTTTTGAGATACTCCGTATGTGCCATGTTCTGTTTTACACTTTCAGCATGGACTGTCTTTAATTAGACCCATGTCATTGAGTCTTGCTGGGGTGTAATAATATCCGAGAAGTGTCCTGTATTGGATAAATTTGCCTCTGACTTGTTTGTATTCTCTACTGTTGGGCTTCAGATCGGGGCTGTACTGAGCTTCCCTGGGGATGTGTGGAGGACTGGGGTTCGGGGCTGTTTTTTCTGCCCAAGCCCCCATCCCCGTACTCTTGCTGGTACTTTCCTTTCTCTGTGGTGTCTATTTGTGTGGTGTTTGTGCCCCCTACCCCTATTTCTGCCCATCTTTGCCTTTAAAGCAGAATCTGTCTGGCACAACATGGTGTCCAGCTCCTCAGACTATATACTAGGCTGCTGGGTGGGACAGGTTAAAAATAAATAAATAGAATTTTCAGACAAATTCAGTAATCCACACATACTGTATGACAACTGTACAACAATATTGGCCAGTCTTCTAAGAACTACACTTAAGAAAGTTCTACAGAGACAACTTTTTTAAATTTTTTTTACAAATGCAAAACTGCTGGATCGTATCAGTAACTAGAATGTGCATTTTCTAAAGAAAATCGTGAGAGCTGTAATCTGTCGGCTGCTGCTCCTGCAGCACTTTTCAAATGTTCAAATTCTTTAGTGCCACCTACTGGTAAAATTGTTTCAAATGCTACTTACTCATTCCACATGCCTATCTGTACAACCTGTCTGACATGAAATGTCACTAAAGCACCAATGCCAACAGAGGACACACTATCCTGATCACATTTGGCTGGCACACCACTCTTTTTCTTCTAAATGTCTATGAAGTCTAGTCCACTGTTGGAGTGACATAAAATAACACAACAAGTCAACCAAATAAAGAAACAGTATATGACTACTCATAAGAAATACTGTTGTCCATGTAGATGCTGAAATATTTAGAAAAACAGAAAACATGTACATTTATTGCAGGTTTAATACTGATGATGGCAGTTTGTAGGAATTGAACATTGTACTTTTATGGTGTTTGCACTTAATGTGCATACACCTGTGTGAGCCACACAGTCATGTGAAAATTGGTAGTTGTGTCCAAACAACACTCCTCCTAAAGCTGGGGTTAGGACGTCTTGCACCCAATAATAGAGCCTCAATGACAGACATGCTGTCAACTGAACTAATGGCTCAAAGTGCAAACTGCTGATGGGTGTCACCACTTCATATTCTGTTGATGGAAAAAGTACATTTGGCTTAAGAATAAAGCTTTTTAGCTGTGATGTTGGTATTTTTGTTATATCTGAGAATAGCTGAGAGGGAGAATATAGAGCATGTTTCCACACTCTGCTGAGGAGTCAGTCTGCCTTTTCTATTGCAGTGATGAGAGCTTGATGGTGGGTTACCTATGTATTAAGGTTTAAATCTAAAATACCATGTCTCAACTGAGATTGAGACTGACTGAGAGCAGTTTAGAAATGTACAGCTCTCACACTAATAAGAGCAGTGCCAGTTCTCACATTAATAAATAATAAAGAGAGAAGATAACATTTTTTCCCACAACTCTCAAATAAGAAACAACCTCCTCTGTTCTATATGTATGTCAGTTATCCTATATTTTGCTCTTCTCCTGTCTCTGCTGTCCAGAATGCTTTACACTGAGCTGCTGCGGCTGTGGGATGAGGCGGTGCAGGCAGTGGACACAAAGGACTGGCAAGGAGCTTTGGCCAAACTCCAACAGATCAGTGAACCCACATCTCGCACTCTGTTCAACGCTGCCTCAGCTCACCTGGCTCTTGGACAGCTGGACCTGGCCCTGAAGGTCTCTGTGTTGGGGGATGATGGGGGTTTGGAGGGAGACTCTGAAATTCCTGTCAATACTTTAATGTGATTCAAACTTTTATATATCACTACTTTGTTTTACAGCTCTTAAGTTTATTAGGAAAACCACTTTGATTAACTATTCGACCTCTGCTGGAAAACAACTGCAGAGCATCTGGACTGAAATTCATTTATGTAAAACTTAAGATTTACAGCTGCAGACTTTATAGATTTTTGTAAGAGCAGCTGTTTTTCAGAAGGTAACTGGTCAAACAGTCGATAATAGTGGTCCTGCTGATCGATGAAAAGGCTAAAAACAGGTGTCAAAAAGGGTAAACAAAATCCAAAATGGAGCTCCAGCATCAGGTGTCTCTTGAGCAAAGTCTTAAAACTCTGCTTATCCGCTTTCTTCCATTGTACATCAGTCTGGATAGCTGCTGAATACTTGTAAAAAAAAAAAAAAAAGGAAGCATATTGTCACAATTTCCATGTGTTTGTGTCTGAGGGGCTGAGCTGGCAGGCATGAGCAGCCTCGGGTGAATTTTTTTAAAGGAGGGTTTTATTTACCAAAAAATAGAAGTTGCAATTTGCAAAAATATATAATAAAGTTCTGCACCCATTTAAAAAAAGGTCAACTAAATGGATCTTAACTCAGGCAATGCCAACTTACCATACACTAAATTGACTAAACAAACTGACCTAACACACTGAACGCAGAGAAATCTGTGTATGGTTCTGTTTTAAAACCAAAACGAAAAAACAGATGAACAACAAACAAAAAAAAGACATTTGTTTTTTGGTTTTCTGTTTTAAAACGGAAAAATATTGATTTTGATATTTAATGAATCCAACTTGTGTAGCTTTGTGTGTCACACTTGATAAACCTGCAGCAGAAACACTTGTATACATTTAGCTGACGCTTTTTATCCAAAGCGACTTACAGTTGCTATATATGTCCTTTATTTCCTTTGTGAGATGAAAGAATTTAGAAAGTTGCGCGGCGCTGTGGGGAGCCTCCAGCTGCGGGGGGGAAAAAAGCATTATGGGTAAAATCAGGCGCGCCACACTTCATCCAGCCAGGGGGAACGACCACTGGCAACACAACCCATAGTAGGGTGAACGGAGGGGGAGCAGGGGGCTGGAGCATACAGGGCGAGGGAGAGGAGGTCGCCCCCTGGCCGTAGCCTCAAGAAAAAACCCTTGAAAAACATATTTGGGTATTTTCTTAGATCGCTCAGGTAACCAGCTGCTTTAGATTAGCCCAAAACAAAATGCTTCCTTGATGCTGATGTACTTAAGCCACGAATGGGAGAATTTTGAGTGTTTGAGGCTCTGTAATATTGCCTAGTGCTCACTTCTACAATCACATTCGCCACAGTTGATATGAAATGCAATGTGACCTGAAAAGAACAAAAAGTCTTATTAGAGACAAAAAGTCAAGTGAAACAAAAAGTAAATATTAGGCTAAATATTTTTATATTAGGCAATATCCTAATATAAAAATATTTAGCCTAATATTGACTTTTTGTTTCACAGGACACGTGAACACAAGTCTCCTGATTCAAAGGTTCTGGCCCTCCAGGGCCTAGGCCTAGGCTACCTGCCTTTACCGCATCATACAAACTACAATACAAGAACAATCAACCCCAACACTACAATCTAAACTACAAATAAAACAAAGCAGGACACTTTGTCTAACAGTATAAATAGGTCAGAAATAAACCAAAACAAAATCTCAACTTTTCTTTTCCCCCCTGTGATGGCCAGGCATTAGACCTCACCATTGCCAAGGACGAACGTCTTGCTGTTGGTTTCTTCCAAAGAGCAGCAGTGTTGCTGCAGATTGACAGGTAGGAGGCAGCAGACTTACAGTTGACACTACATTAAAGACAGTCTGTTTGTTTAATCATTCAAAAAATGCCATTTTGTGGTTTTATGGAGGTTGTATGTCAGAATTGAGTCACTTCAGTGGTTCAGTGGACACTACTGGAAGCTACTGTGGTAGATGAGGGGAAAAATATAACAAGGTGCTGCATTTTCATTACAAAAATGACCAGTTTTTCATCCATTGCTGTACTGTTTGTCTATTTACATGTTTCTGCACTGCTGTCTCTCCAGGTTGGAGGAGGCGCTGTCAGACTGTATCTGGGCACAGAAGCACATGAGAGGAAACATGGTCATTGACTACAAACAGCTAGGACTGCGATTTAAACTCTACAGCTGGCAGGTCTGACATTTACCCTAACAGACACACCGCACCACACTTCTGTATCCTTCTCCGGAAACATTACAATGCAATAAAAAGCAAATCCGATCCTGTGAGGTATGTCAGTACTGAGGAATGAAAACTGTGCCATCTCCACCGTTGTGTAGTTGAAATGTCAAATACTGTACACCTGGGAGCTAACAAAGCCTCATTGATTGAGGCTGAAGAAGAGGTTGCACAACGTCACATATTTCTCACAAACCAGATAAGACAGGTCGAGTTTCCCACAGACAACACACCTATGCTTACAGCCAGTCACTCACATAAATTTTGGCTTAGTATGGCTAACATGCTTACAGCCTAGGTTTAGCGCCATCCACCTCTGATGAAAATTATGAAGTTTTATCATATAAACTACATGACAGTCACTGGTTGTCAAGGGAATCCAGTGAGCTGAATGATTCCCAGCAACGTTCTGATCGGATTCCACACAAGCATGCATGATGATAATGAAAGGGCTCAACAGTGAAATGATGATCATAGAATTAGTGTTTACTTATGATTGGCAGTAAAGGGTGTCATTATTACATACATTTTATGCATTGACAGCTAAAGGTCCCATGAAATGGACACTTGAATTTACTGAAAAACCGCTGCTTCCTGGAAAACAGTGCATCTTCAGTGGTGACCTATTCCTGAATGTAAATTCAAGGGTTTAAATAAAAGGTACAACCAATAAAGTTGTTGGTGTGTTCAGGCTGGAACAAAACTTTAGAGGTGGTGCAACTGCATAAAACCTCAGTGGAAAGTCGAAAGTAGAAGCCACTTCACCTTGGGTGCCAGACATTTAGACAAAGACATATTTGCAGAAGTTGTTTCAACTTTAGCTGAAATACTTGTGAATTCCAAGAATTCAAGTTCAGTTTATGAACAGACTAAAAGCGAAAGCAGACCAACTACAGTAAAGTATGACAAAGAAGAGTCCCCTGAGTTCTCTTGCCTCATCAACAAGGCCCACATTTTTGCGCATGTAAATAACATGTAAATATTTTCCATATTCTGCACTAACTGTAATTTAAACAACAGCCATGGATGTCGGTAGGCCTATTTTAGGGGGACAGAAGCTACCTTAACAATAGTAAGAAAATTGATTCAGTGTAGTGCATGATACACAGCAAAACTGTAAGTTGTTGTAATGAAAGTTACTTGCTGAACTTTAGCTACGTTTACCTGAGGTAAAGGAAATGGGATATTTTAGTTGGCTATGGAAAACACTTGTCTAGCTAGCTATAGTATTTCAAAACTATCAGTCCCCACAGAATGTTGTTGGGAGACATAGTGTCATAGTGTCCCTGTTAATGCTATTTTACTGGTATATGCTTCAGTTCATTGACCTGATGGATATTTGAAGATATTTTAGGAGAGAGAGAGAGAGAGAGATTCTGAGGTCAGTTGTGGTCTACAGGTCAGTAATGGTCAACAGGTCGAAAGAAATGGGGGGTGTTTTGTTTTCTTGGCATGTCTAGGCAAGGCAGAATATATTTGTATATTCTGACCCACTTAACTTCCTACAATTATTGGCTGTAATAAATTAAATAAATATGTTGATGTTGCCTAAATGTAGGCTAGCTATACATGAGCATATACCCACAGATATACACACATTATAATAAAATGAAAGCAATCATACGTACAGCATCCAAAACATATAGTAATCGTTACTCCAAATATTTTATTCCACCAGGTTATTAAATTCAGACAGTAACCACTTAAAATAAGATCCTTATCAACAGCTTACATGATAAAATATTTGTTGTGTGCTTGTATGCAAGACAAACTACAGAGCAAAATCACACACGGACTGAACCAAGCTACAGTGCAGTAACAGTAATTAGTGTTATTAAATATCATTCTTTGGATCTGCAACTTATCTACTAGAAAGAGGAATTAGATGTTGTATTACTTTATCACACATTTACATGAGTAGCTGGATAGCATTTAACTTTGATGGGTCAAAAACTAACATTACAGTAACTGTCATTCAACACAGAAGAAATTGAAGAATGTCGCTTTGTACTTGTTAACATCTGGTCTTCTTCACTCGTGGTTGGTGGACATAAATGTAGTTCTAATACAGTAACAAAAGATGCGAGTGCTAAGATTTCGCAAGCAAGTTACGCATACCCTGGGGGCTAAGCCCCCCTCTCTTTCAATTCTAGTGACATCCTTGACAACAGCCATATTGTACATATCCTTCATTATTAATCCGTCCCTGCAGGATTTCACAAGCCTATCCCTAACCCTGCATATTTAAACCAGCTTACCCAACGAAGGTTAAAGTTAAGGGCAACTGGACTTCTAGAAGTCCCTTGGATGAGGGACGAAATGTCTTCCAGTATCTTCAACCAAGTCCAATTGCCCTTGACTTTAACCTTCTTTGGACCTTCGTTGGTCTATGACCTGGGTGACTGAGAATCTTCAGACAAAACCAGCTTACCTTGATTCTTTCAGCGGTTACTGGGGATGCAGCAGCCTGTCTCACAGTGATTTGTCTCATCTGACGTCCTCCATGCCTTTCTGCCAATTCTCAGCACATGTTTTGCGGCAAGTGTTCGTCAGTAGACGACACAGGCGTCGCTAGACCCTTTTTACTGGGGCTCGTGCCCCTGTATCCATGTGCTGTCCCAGTGAAATTGTCAAGACCCCTTGGCGTTGTTTTTGGACATGTAGGGCTTCACGGTCAAGTTAGCAACAACTGGTTACATCTGCAATGTCCGGTCAAGTTAGCAATAATATTACAATGTTACAATTTCAATATAAAACTACTTGTTGTGAAAAGGCACATTGTTACAATATGAAGAGTCACAAAAAAAGACTCAATGTTGAAAAAGAGTATTTACAACGCTGATGAGAGGACTGAGTGGGACTATCCTTCTGTGCACAAGAAAAGAAAGTAACTCAATGAGACTGACTTTCGAGAACAGCAGTCAGGTAAACTTGTGTTCTCTCCTCTCAAAGTCTGTTGTGAGCAGCATTTGTAGCTGCAGTGAATCGCTGTCTGTCTTGCTAACCCAGCTGAGCAGCCAACGTGCAACGATGTTTATAAACTGCAGCACTGAAAAGAAAACCACATTGTGTGTGAACATGCGCTCATACGTATATGCATGAAATGAAACTTGTGCATCCTGCTGAACAGGTTTACAATCTGCAGCTGGACCTTATTGCATTCCAGCAGCAACATTAGTGCGACCAGTCCAGACAGCACACAGATGTGATGGCACTCCTCATAGGCACACATAATTTTAAAACGAGACAATAATCATCTGTCTCTCAGTGAAGGTTTAGTTACAACGCTGGACTAATGCAAGATGGAAAGCATGGGATTCACATTAACTATTACAGTTTTGATAAGTGGGGCAGACTGGGCAATATGAATTTACATCTTTCAGTAGATAATAAACATCACAGAGTCATGTCATAGTATAAATAGTATTTTCCTTTTCTAAATGTATTAAAGGAAACCTGGGGAGCCAGTTTGAATGGGCTTGAAGCAGTTGATAACATTAATATCTTGCAAGTATTGATATTTATCATTTACAGGGGCTATGCTGAATTTTGGCAGTAGAGTGATGGATCATTAGCTAGTACAAGCACAGCTGAACCAAATCCAGTACTAGCACAGACCCAGTCCAGACATTTTTCAGAATCAGTTTTATTGCCAGGTACAGTATGTGTACACATACGAGGAATTTGACTCAGGATTGTACATTGCTCACAATGTGCTTACTTATACAATAATACCATAACACAATAAAAAAATAAAATAAAATAAAATCGGCACAAACTACAGAATAGACAACACTAATAGACACACTATGAACAAAACAATATAGACATATTGACGAATAGTGCAGTGATCAGAGTGCAAAGGATGCAGGAGTAAACTATTCTCATAATGTACATGTTGAAGGTGGATATGATATACAGGTACACATACATGTACACAGTGTGATGGAGCATAGTGCAAAGGATGCTGGAAAAAATAAATAAGACTTATGACCTGAGGTAGGTGTATTGGTATACAGTATATACAATATGACATAGTATGAACAGCACTGAAATAGAGAATGGTGAATAAATAATAAGTGGAAACCAGTAAACAGGTGGCTGATTAGAGACAGAGTTACTGGGTTATTGCACAGGAAATGTTCCTGACACTGTGAGTCAGAAATCAGCTGTTCATCAGAGTGATGGCTTGTGGGAAGAAACTGTTCCTGAGTCTGTTGGTTTTGGCTTACAGTGCCCTGTAGCGCCTACCAGAGGGGAGGAGCTGGAACAGGTTGTGTCCGGGGTGAGATGGATGTTTCCTGCCCGTTTCCTGACTCTGGAAATGTATAAGTCCTGAATGGAGGGCAGGTTGGCACTGATTGTTTTTTCTGCAGTCCTGACTGTCCGTTGTAGTCTGCTCCTGTCCTTTTTGCTGGCAGATCCAAACCAGACAATGATGGAGGTGCAGAGAACAGACTGGATGATGGCTGTGTAGAACTGGATCAGTAGCTCCTTAGGCAGTTTGAGCTTCCTGAGCTGGCGCAGGAAGTACATCCTCTGCTGGGCCTTCTTGATGATGGTGTCAGTGTTGGACTCCCACTTCAGGTCCTGGGATATAGTGGATCCCAGAAACCTGAAGGATTCCACAGCAGACACAGGGCTGTTTAGAATGGTGATGGGGGGCAGAGTGGGGGGGGGTCTCCTCCTGAAGTCCACGGTCATCTCCACAGTTTTGAGCGTGTTAAGCTCCAGGTTGTTCTGACCGCACCAGAGAACCAGCTGATCACCTCCCGTCTGTAGGGCGACTCGACCCAGATGAGGCCGATGACCGTTGTGTCGTCAGCGAACTTCAGGAGTTTGACAGATGGGTCCCCTGAGGTGCAGTCGTTGGTGTAGAGGGAGAAGAGCAGTGGGGAGAGCACACACCCCTGGGGGGCGCCAGTGCAGATAGTCCGGATGCTGGATGTGATGTTCTCCAGCCTCTCTTGCTGACTCCTGTCAGTCAGGAAGTCTGTGATCCACTGACAGGTGGAGGCTGGCACAGTGAGCTGGGTGAGTTTGGTGCTGAGGATGTCCGGGATGATGGTGTTGAATGCCGAGCTGAAGTCCACGAACAGGATCCTAGCATATGTCCCAGGAGAGTCAAGGTGTTTCAGGATGTGATGCAGACCCAAGTTGACAAACTGCAGGGGGTCCAGCAGGGGGCCTGTAATGCCCTTCAGGTGGGCCATCACCAGTCTTTCAAAGGACTTCATGACTACAGATGTCAGGGCTACGGGCCTGTAGTCATTTAGTCCAGAGATGGAGGGTTTTTTTGGGACCGGGATGACTGTGGAGCGTTTGAAGCAGGAGGGAACTTCACACAGCTCCAGTGATTTGTTGAAGATCTGAGTGAAGATGGGGGCAAGCTGGTCCGCACAGATTTTCAGGTACAATGGTGAGACACTGTCAGGTCCAGGAGCCTTCCTGATCTTCTGCCTTTGGAAGAGGTGGCTCTTCACAGATCTTGAGTGCAGGTGAGAGGTCAGAGGGGCAAGGCAGGTCACATAGACCCAGGTGAAATACAGTGTGCAGAGGTCAAATAAGCAGTGGTATTTTCTAGAAGAGGTTTCCTTTCAAATAGCGCCTTTCTAGTCTTTTTGACCACTCAAAGCGCTTTTAAACCTAGCCTAAGTGCTCAAACAGAAACTTACATTCACACACAACCAATTATCTTGCCACTTCAACATGCAGCCTGGAGGATCCGGGGATTGAACCGCCGACCTTCCGATTAACGGGCAACCTGCTCTACCTGCTGGTTTATTACAGAGACAAACTGTTAAAGGAGGGGTAGTAGTGACAGCAGGGCAGTGTCAAGTGTGACTGTGCAGTAGTGGCAAATTGTTTACATGGCTCACAAGTCAGGTATGACTTGACGGGTAGAATTTTTCTTAGGTGGTACCATAGGCTGTTGACATGACAGTGCCAATATTAATAGGCTAAGCAAGGGAAGCTGGTGAGGCACATACTAACACATTTCATAAACTTAAATGAAAAATATATCAAAATCAAACATTTACATGGTGAATGAGGGGGTCTGTGCCCCATTAGAGCTTTATGTCTAGGAACACCCCTAGTAGACCATTTGTAGTCAAACTTTATGTTTGACTATAATACTGCACGTTTTGCAAGCTGTTTGTTTTGTTGGCAAAGATGTTGGTTTCACACGTCTGCTGCGTCTTGTAAACAAGGAAGTGAGATTACCGACGTAAGACAGCCTTTTACAGGGAAACAGTGATGATAGGTCACATTTGCAAGTCAAGCTGAATTCAGGGTTGCAGGGTTTGTTGAATTTGTGTTTGTGTACAGAGCGTGTTTCATCACTACATTGAATACGTATGAAGAAGAAGAAGAAGTAGTGGTAGTAGTTTGTTAGAGGTAAGAAGAGAAGTGAAATTTGGGCAAATGGAGGACCGCATGTATCAGCCACCCCAACACGTTTGGAAAGAGAAGGGTGAGCGATGAGTGAGCCGTTAGTTCAGCACTACATTTCACTAAAACTTACACACTGAACCATTCATTCTGTTAGAATAGGTGCGTTCAAGATGACTGTGGCTGACTTTCGCCGACTCTAACGTGAGCAGCAGGCAACTGCAGGGACGGGAAATAAACACGGCGTTGTCAAGTCGGACACATTCTACCTGCATGAGCATACTGTGAGCTGAGATCAACGACTGATCTTGTGGCATTTGCAAAGAAAAATGCTGCAAGACCAGGCAAAAGGTGGTTCCAACTTTGTGCAGAAAAACTCCCGTGAGGTTTTAATGTCAAGTGACATCCCGACGTTTTGCAGCACCAGCGAATGTCTGACACAATTTCTAACCAGCAAGCCGTATTTTAAGTCCTGCATGCATTGAGTTAGTGCTGCGCAGCGTAGTCAAACGCACCTAATATGATGTGTAGGCAAGGACCTCTCTGTAGCATGACAATATTTAATTTAAACAAATATTGCACATCCTGTGGTTTGAAAATAGCAGTAGACCATATTGTGATTTACATAAAATTTAGATTAATTGTGGGTGGTGGTGTCGCATAGATAAGATGCTTGCCTTTGGTGTGGGAGACCTGGGTTCGATTCCCACTGTGAGACATTCACCATTATGTCCCTGAGCAAGACACTTAACCCCTAGTTGCTCCAGAGGCATGTGACCTCTGACATGTACATGTATAGCAGTTGTAAGTAGCTTTGGATAAAAGTGTCAGCTAAAAAATGAAAAAATAAAAAATTTAATTGTTCAGCTGTATTAAATATGTACATAGAGGACCCAAACATAGCCTTGGTACTTCGACAATTTCTATGGCACAATTTAAAAAAAGGATAAATAATTCTTCCTTCTACATTTACTATAAAATGTTATTCTTCAAGGTGGAAAAACTTGTGAAATTGGCACAGGCCTAATAGAAGCTTTCGATGCATAGACATATGGCCCTGATGAATACTCGAATAATAAAGCTGCTTTACAGCCTCTATAGCAGAATAGTGTTTGCTGGCAGCTCCATCCTGCAGTGTTTAAAAACCTACTGTAAGTGCATGGGGAGTTTTTGTTCCAAAACCAGAGAGTGAGTTTGGAAAAAAAAATTAGTTTAGTCATCTGTCATCTACTCCCCCTCATCCTCCACAATCCACCAGAAATAAATTATATGGAACTTTCTGTTATACTGGTTTTCACATTACCATACCACTACCTTGTATAATGTATGTATATAAGAAACTCTATATATTGTCTTTATTTTTGTTCCATTCTAATTTTAAATATTTGGATACAGCATGGGGGGCTACAACTTTAATTTAATTGCACAGCCCTGTGTGTAGAATGACAAATAAATATACCTTGAACCTTAAACCATCACAGACAGTTATTTTTGGTAGATGATTATGTAAAATCTTTATTTAATAAATAATTTTAATCTCTATGATACTGACTAATGACTAATGTATTTTGGTGATGTGTCCTCTAGGTGTTATATAATGCTGCAGCTGTGTACTGTCAGATGGGCCAGTGGGAGAAGGCCAGAGAGGTTCTGCTATCAGCCTCCCAGGAGAGAGGAGGAAGTCGAGGGGGAAACATAGAGGTGGCTTTGGACAGCATCCTGGTAAGTGTCACAGCTTTCACAACAGACTGGAAAGGACATGAGACAGACTGTGGTAACAAATTTCCAAAGTCAATTGCCCTTGCACTATTTATGCTGTGTATGTTTGTTGTTTGCATTTCTGCAATTGCCATACTTAAAGTCCTAACAAGGTAAGAAAGATGAGGATGATTCTCCAAAGTGGGGAAAGTTTGGTCTGTCCTTTAACTTCTTAACTTATACAACTTTATCTTCCTAGAAAACAGTGAATTACTTACAGTGTTTCGTTTGATCCTGCTGGCCTGTTACTTATCAGGTAGCAGCAAGAGCAGTAACCTCATTTGCAGGTCAAAACCCCAGCCACAACCCGGGGGTGTATCTCCACCTGTTGAAATGTGAGTGGAGGGGTATGAAATCAGAATCAGAAATACTTTATTGATCCCCGAGGGGAAATTCTTTTGTCAAAGGTAGATAGATAAAGAGTATATAAATATAATATCATACATATAAAAAATAAAGACAAATATAAAGGTGTGCGGGTATGTACAATATTTACATTATTAAGAATTATTACGGTGAACCAAAAAGGACAGGTGAATAAATACCAGCAGAGAATATTGCACATTAATTATTAGACAGGTAATATTGGACAGAAAATAGATAATGAGGTCAGGAATGACTTCCTGTGGCGCTCTGTGTTGCAATTTGGGGGGATGAGTCTTGCACTGAAAGTGCTCCTGTGTTTGAGCAGCACGTCATGGAGTGGGTGGGAGACATTGTCCAAGATGACATGTAGTTTGGACAGCATCCTCCTCTCTAACACCACCGACAGAGAGTCCAGCTCCACCCCCACAACGTCACTGGCCTTGTGGATCAGTTTGTTGAGTCTGTTAGTGTCCGCTACTCTCAACCTGCATGCAACAGCAAACAGGATGGCACTGACCACCACAGATTCATAAAACATCCTCAGCATCATCCTGCAGATGTTGAAGGACCTCAGCCTCCTCAGAAAATAGAGACGGCTTTGGCCCTTCCTGCAGAGTTCTTGAGTGTTCTTGGCCCAGTCCAGTTTATTGTCAATGTGCACTCCCAGGTATTTGTAATCCTCTACAATGTCCACACTGATCCCCTGGATGGAAACAGGGGTCACTGGTGCCTTGGTTCTCCTTAGATCCACAACCAGCTCTTTAGTCTTTGTCACGTTGAGCTGCAGATGGTTCTGCTCGCACCATGTCACAAAGTCCCCCACCACAGCTCTGTACTCAGCCTCGTCACCCTGCTGATGCATCCAACCACAGCAGAGTCATCAGAAAACTTCTGAAGGTGACAGGACTCTGTGTGGTAGTTGAAGTCTGTGGTGTAGATGGTGAAGAAGAAGGGAGAGAGGACAGTTGCTGACCACGCTGTCTGACACACAGTGTTGCAGTCGCACATACTGTGGTCTGCCAGTCAGGTAGTCAACAATCCAGGAGGGGGGCATCCACCTGCATCGCTGTCAGCTTCTCACCCAGCAGGGCCAGCCTGATGGTGTTGAAAGCACTGGAGAAGTCAAAAAAACATGATCTCACAGTGCACGCCGACTTGTCCAGGTGGACGTAGATGCGCTTGAGCAGGAAGATGATGGCGTCCTCAACTCCCAGTCGGGGCTGGTAGGCGACTGTAGTGGGTCCAGAGAAGGGCTGACCATGGGCCGCAGCTGATCCAGAGCCAGTCTCTCCAGGGTCTTCATGTCCTTGGAGTCACTGGGACATGGTAAGATGTCTTCCACAGCACAGGGACCCGACGGAGGCTCAGGGTGAAAACACGGTGAAGGACCCAACATAGCTGGGGGGCACAGGCGGGACGGACACCGTCAGGGCCTGCTGTATGCATCCTTAACGTTAGCATGCAGCAGGTCCAGGGTCCTCTCCTCTCTAGTATGGCAGCTCACATACTGGGTGAAGTTAGTAAGTGTGGTGGTCATGGTGACGTGGTTGAAGTCACCCGAGATCACTATGAGGGCACTCGGTTGTTGAGTCTTGAGTTCATTAATGGCGGTAGCAGTATTATCCACTCACCTCAGTCCTAAGAGTTGAGTTAACATTACTGCAATTTCAACAAAGTTGTTAGGAACTGGCCTTGGTGAGGACAACAGGACAGACATACTACTAATAATATATACTCTTATATATAATAACATATTTAAATACAAAGTATCATAAACATAATGGATAAGCTAGAAACAATATGCCTTCAGTGCAGGTTTGCTCCATTTTCAGGAATGCCCTGACACAGTTACACAGATTCACATTTGAAAGCTGCCTAGTACAACCACAGTCTGACCTGCTCCAATGGAGAGGTTGGGATTGGTGGTAATGAGGGAGGGATGCTGTTTTTAAACTTTCTCTCTAAAGGGGCAATTTCATTGTGTCATTAAATGATACCTTTTAGTGCTCTTCCTGGCAAAAGGTGGGGCTCTGGTTATTCAATATAACAGTTTAACAACTTTTACATAAAACAAATACAGATTTTTCAGTTCAAAAGTTAACTCCAAAAGCCCAGAGCTGAAAATAAAAGTTATTGCTCCTCTCATTATATTTTGATCATATAGTGTAACGTCCTCATGTGGCTCAAGCCAAGGTGGAGAGGAGTAACAAATATAAATGAAAACTGGGTCTAAAGAAACAGGAAACAGATTATGTGCAGACAAATAGATATTTATTAACGTACATATCTTACAGAAGAGACACAGACAAAGAACTAGACTACTTAACAAAAAGGTGGTGACATAACTTTTAACCAAAACA
This sequence comes from Micropterus salmoides, assembly GCF_014851395.1. Lineage (NCBI taxonomy): Eukaryota > Metazoa > Chordata > Actinopteri > Centrarchiformes > Centrarchidae > Micropterus > Micropterus salmoides. Next base: position 1,942,835 of record NW_024044459.1, on the reverse strand, counting down.
CAAAACTAGCAACTTAAATTAAAAACACATTAAACGCCCTCCTTCTTCCAAGGGAGTATGCGAGCCCACAGCTCTGCTAGTCCCAAGCACACAGCTCCATGCAGCTCCACTCCTGCTGCACCAAAACAAAAACACAAGACCCATGGCTCTAGGGCCGTAACAATATTCTAACTTAAATTTGTGATTTAATATTTCTAAAAAAGCTATTTGAAAAATCAGAACATGTTAATTCTTTCATTTGCGTTAAAAAAGAACACTTTACTCTGACTTTAATTACAGAAGAAGGATCTCCTGCCCCCTCTCCTGGTCCCTGAGGGTGTGGTGTTTCGTCCTAGGAAACAGGATGTGGAGCAGCTGCAGCAAAGAGACTTCCTGGGCAAAGCAAAGGTAGACTGTCCCCATGGTGAATGTTGTGTCATGGGTGTATGGTATGATGATTGAATTACTCCAATTTGCTTTTGTCACTTTCATAATACTAATGACAGAAATGAAATCAATCATAATAGTGCAGAATTCAGAATGGAAGTCACATCACCTCTGTGTGCCCTTTTTTCATTGTTGCTTTACTTTATACCTAATATGAAGCACATTTGGTAGTTGTGGCTTGGTAATTGGGTCCTTGTGCCCCAAGTGCCTCAAAGGTCCCCGGGTCCATTGATTGTAATTCATTTCATTAATTGCACATTTGTTTAGGAAGGAGTACCACTAAAATACAATTTCAAGTAAGGCCTTGAATCTAATTCCATGTAAAGGCATGTGCAGACTACACAACTTTCAGCATTGGCAGATCGCCGCGCTGTTCAGACTACACAACTTGCCGTCTTGTAACGGGAGTCTTGAAGTCACCAATGAGTCACACTATGTGACTCATTGGTGACGGGGGTCACACACTCACCCGGCTGGTCTCAAACCACATTTTGTCAAAAAAACACAGGTGAAATGTGAAATGGGGAAAAGACGCAAAACTACACACGAAACAGCTGTTGTTTATTATTATAAAGATAAACATTATACAGACAAAGAATAGGCCAATGGGTGAAAGAATGGATTAGCACATGCTGGTAGCAGAAATTTTCTGTGCTACAGAGAGAGCTGGAGGTGAGTAAAAAGTGTTTTCTAGTGAAAAAGTGGCTGCCTGCTCTGCCAGCTGCCTGCTCTCATTGGCTGGATGTAGATGTCGATTCGACAGAGTCCACCAGATATTTGGCATGCTAGATATCTGGCTAGTGTTGGCGATGCATCAGTGATGCATCGGAGAGCCGTTTTGAAGGAAGGTAAATATTTTCCCTCTGATGTCCTCTGGCTGCTCTGCCTCAACTCTGTGATTTATTAAGTTTGATGGACAGATACCTTTACTTGTTGCTAACGCTACGGATTGCTAACTGCTTGCTGTCGCTAACAGTAGCACCTGTTATCAGCTGGCTCTGAACCAGCGATCCAAACCTTCTGTAGTAGTGTTAAGAGGTGTAAACACAAACACAGTCCGGGCAGAATCAGCAATAGGACAGCTAGCTGCACGGCTAACTGAGTTGCTAACTTAGTAGTAGCTGCTAAAGTAACCAGTATCATATAACTCCGTAAATTGGCAGTGGGGGCAGAGCAGCCGGAGGACATCAGAGGGATAACCGGACAACATTTTCTCCATCAACTCCAATCCAGTTTTGGTAAAACCAGAGAATGAAGTTGCGTTTTTGTACAGTAAGGGCTATTCTTGCACAGAGGTGGTTACTCATGTGACTGTAATTGAGTAGCTTTTTTGTGTACTTGTACTTTTTAGTAGTTTTTTGAATCTGTAATTTTACTTATACTTAAGTATGTTTTGTTTAAACCCTACTTTGCTAAATTTTCAATCACATCCGTTACTGAGTAAAAAGAAAGTGCAAGGAAAAACTTGTGAAGTTGAAATAGTCACAGGAAGTGCAATCTGTTTGACCGCTGTCATGTAGACCGCTACATTGTGTCTACACGACAAGAAAACCGTAATTTTCAACAGTTTCAGCACTGCCCCGAGGAGACCCCATTATCCAATGCGCAGTGTTGAGGAAGTTGCCACCCAGATTTCAGGTGCTAAAGTGTTCTCTGTGTTAGACACAAAGAGCTCATTCTGGCAAATACGTCTCAATCACAAGTCATCAATGCTGACCATATTCAGCACACCTTTCGGGCACTAATGATTCCTTCGCATGCCATTTGGCATAAGCTCAGCAAGCAAAGTTTTCCAGCGCTCAATGGAACAGCTGTTTGCAGGATATCTGTGTGCTATTATAGTGGACGACATCATCATAGGAGGTTGTAATGCTACAGAACACAACGCCAACCTAAAAAAAGTGCTGGACTGGGCCCGAGAGGAAAAACCTCAGGCTGAACCATCTCAAATGCAAGTTCCGCATGGACCAGGTCTGCTATGTGGGTCACATATTTACAAAGGAGGGCCTCGAAGCCGACCCGAAGACAGTGGCGATCACAGCGATTCCTTGGCATGGTGAACTATCTTGGGAAGTTCATCCCAAACTTCAGTGAGATTGCAGCGCCTCTGAGACAGCTCACGCACAAAGACACTGCGTGGTGCTGGTTTCGTCCGTCTCAAGTTTTATCATACTATGATGTGAGAAAACCAGTTACCCTGACCTGTGATGCGTCATGCTATGGACTTGGTACTGCATGTCTACAGGAGGAGAGACCAGTTGCCTACGCGTCTCGCACGCTCACGGACGCAGAAACACGATATGCTCAAATCGAAAAGGAGCTGTTGGCAGTGGTGTTTGCATACACCAAATTCAAGGATTACGCGTATGGGAAGCCTACGGTCATTGAAACCGACCACGAACACCTCGTCACAATCCTAAAGAAACCCATCCAAACTGCTCCTGCCCAACTGCAAAGGATGCTACTACAATTACAGGCATATGACATCACACTAGTCTACAAGAAGGGTAAGCACATGTACCTAGCCGACAACCTATCACAAGCTCCAAACAAAACTGTCTCACAAAGTCCAGCTGCAAACAACACATTTGAGGTGATGTCCATCAGCTACATCTCAACTAACAGACTAGAGGAGCTAGATGATTCAACGTGGATGGCCTGACAAAGAACGCAGCGTCCACCCATCCATCTGTTCATTCTTCCCTTACAGAGACGAGCTGGTAGTGGAGGATGGAATAGTCATCAAGGGCCACAAAACAGTAATTCGGGGCGGCTGTGGCTCACGAGGTAGTGCAAGTTGCCCGTCAGTTGGAAGGTCGGCGGTTCAATCCCTGGCTCCTCCAGGCTGCATATCGAAGTGTCCTTGGGCAAGATACTGAACCCCCAAATTGCCCCAGGTGGCTGTTCCGCCAGTGTATTAATGTGTGTGAATGTTAGTTTCTGTTTGAGCACTTAGGCTCAGTGTATGAATTTGTGTGAATGCAGATGTAGTGTAAAAGCGCTTTGAGTGGTCGAAAAGACTAGAAAGGCGCTATACAAATGGGGAGCATTTATATTTAATTTATATTTAATTCTCCACTCTCTGCACCGGGAATACATCAATATTGTACACAACCAGGTCAACCAGGTGCAGGGCCAGGAGCACTGTCTTTTGGTCGTCAATGAACAAAGACATTGCAGAAGAACTGCTATCACGCTCCGTCTGCAACAGCACCAGACCACCCCAGCAGAAGGAACCTCTACAGCCACATCCATTTCCTGCCTTGCCATGGTCTACAGTGGCTACTGATATGTTTGAGTGGCACGGACAACAGTACCAGGTGTTGGTAGACTCGTACTCAGTGTGGTACGAAATCGACCTTCTCCGTGACACAACTTCAGCAGCTGTGATCACAAAGCTGAAAAGGCACTTTTCTGTCCATGGAATGCCTCACACCCTCATCAGTGATAATACGAGGCAATACTCAAGCCAGCGCTTCAAGGATTTTGCTGAGCAGTGGGACTTCATTCACGTCACCAGCAGCCCAAAGTATCCACAGTCAAGCCACCCACTACAGCCGCTTGCAGAGGGACAAGTCGTCAGGATGCAGACCATCAAGGGACACAACCACATGGGCACCGTGAAAGAAGTGTGCAAGGAACCACACTCCTACATCATCGAGTCCGATGGAGGGACCTCTAGGAGAAATCGCCGTCGCATCCTCCCCGTCACTAAGCCACCACCACGACAGGTCGACCCTGCAGACTTTGATCGTCAGTATGCCGATGCAGCTGCACCAGACAGTCCCCCACACAAACCACACACATCTCGAGAGACTCAGTTGACCCCTCAGCCCACCAGTGGGCAGCAGAGGCCTGCTGTTCAGTCTCCAACGAAAGTAACACCAGGTAACACACTGTATGTGACACGCTCAGGTTGCGTCTGCAGGCCTAATCCAAAGTATGAACAATGAATATTTAGTTGTTATGGGCTGCAGACCAAAGACATTTAAGAGTCAATGAAAAAAAAAAAGAGAATTCTGAAGTAGACTCCATGGGACTCTTTCTGGTTGTAGTACTTAGCATATAGCCTTGTTATGTTAAGAAAAAAAGAAAGAAATGATAAAACAAATAGACAATATCTGCACTTAATTTTTTTCTGTTCCAGTGAGAATGTTTTCAGCTACTACTCAATGTACTGAATTCACATATGAATGTTAAAAGTATAATTTCACTATATGAGGGAATAATTTCTTTGGCTACCGTTGAGTATAAAAAATGGTTGTACTACACTTTCATACTCTACAGCAATGTTATCAGATCAAACAGTTAATGCCTAGCCTTTTATTCTGTTTGCTGTAAAGGGCACAAACTAAAGAAAGGGGATGTTGATCATTCTGGTGGACACTACAAGACACCATACCTGAGGAAGTTTACCTGTCCTGTGTGTACATCTCCCACCCGTTTTGCTAGTATAGCTTGTTGCCTGTGGCTGTGTAAGTTCATTATACTCAACAGAGGTTTACGTAATAAACACATCCGGCTTGGATTCAAACTACGGACTCCTCACTCATTTCTACACTTCCAGACAATAATTTGTTTAGCTGCCCCAGACTTCTGTGCCCTGTGGTATTAAAAGTCATCTGCTGTTAACACCAGAAACTACAGGTGTCTCATGCAAAATAACGGCATCTGCTTAATAGCATCCAAATCATTAATTTGGATGCTGATTAATGCCAATCAGAGTTACATTTACAGATTTTAACCATCACTCCTCAGTGAACTGCCTCCTTGTCTGAGAGCATTTTCAAGTTAAGTAGGCCTATGTAGTAGCCTATGTAGATTTATCATTATCGATTAGGCCTACCATGTTTTTAGGAGTCTGTTTACACTGATAGAAGCTAACAAAAACATTTTACATTCATTTTACAGTTGACAATATTAAACAGTAGGTTTATATGGCACTTATTTTGAAAGTCTGGCCCTCACAGTGTCTGTTTAGAAAAATTAGTGCCCTTGAACAAATGTAGTTGAGGACCCTTGATGTAGAGGTCAGTTAAATAATAGCCTACTTCTATTGGTGGTTAAAAAATAAGTTTTCATAGTTTGGTAAGATGCTTTACTCTAAATAGCCAAAAAGATACTGATGCATGACAATCTTGGTTGGCATTAGTAACTTGCTGGTAATTAGTTATTTATTATACTAACGCTTATGGTATCCCATTAAATAACCACCTGTTTGAATGTAAATATGGATATGACTTCATATACAGTCCAGTGATTCCCGTTTTCCCAGTCCAGTGCGGCTTGCCAGAGTCTAATCTCTTCCGCCGCAGTTTTCTAATGCCGAAAACATTCTCAAACTTCTCATAAAATGTCATTGTTTTTCGCCATTGATTTGGTATCTGTCAAACAAACTAAAATTGAAAGTTCCATATGACTTTGTTCCATTATCAAATCGCAAAAGACTGCAATTTAATTAAATAAGTATAACAAGTATAAGATATTAAATCAACATAAATAAGTTGTTTTAGGAGGTTAAAGAAGTAAGTAAGTAACCTAAGTAACTTTTACTCTGAGTAAATTTTAAATGAGCTCCTTTTTACTTTTACTTGAATAGATTTTTATACCAGTAATTTTACTTGTACTTAAGTAAAAGTTCATCAAAGTAATCATACTTTTACTTAAGTAGAATATTTTTTTACTCTTTCCACCTCTGGTCTCCTATAGCATGCCTTGATTTAGCTGGTGCCGCTAAGGCCGGCCCTCTTCTGTGCTTGGGGAAGTTGGCCAATCGGAAGCAAATGGGCGGGGCACTTTATATAGACAGGAGCTAAAACTGAGTGTTCAGAAAGAGTGTGAAAAGAGGTGGTGAAGCAGTCGACAATGGGAAATATGATGTGTTTTTTGAACATTAAAGCATGCAAACATTTTCTAGTAGAAACCCTAAATACAATTATGAATGTGAAAATAAGCATTCTATGGCACCTTTAAAGGGATTTGGCATTCAGATGAAACAGTTGCCAGCTGATGTAGATTATCCTAAAACAGAATATAGATATAAGACAAGGTCAAACTGCAGAGAATCCTTTTTTTTGCTTGGTTAAAAGTAGGAGTTAAGGGTACGGTAGGTTAGAGAATGTTGTCGCCTGTCAGAGGGCTCAGCAGATTTATGACACCAGCCTGATTCCCACTGAAGGGCTTAATGATGGCTAAAACATCACATAACATGAATACTGGGCTTCCATAGGAATGCTTACCCAACTTTTCACTGTATATTGATAGCTAACTTTGGACATTAAATTATCATCACATATTATTTGTATACAACATTTTTGGGAATGGCATTTTGATAAGCAATTAAATGTTTGATTAAGTAATAGTTAATTTTGCTTTCGTCTGCTTTCTTGTAGAAATTTCACCCAAATACTTTGAGTTACATCCAAAACATCCAAAAACATTACAAATAGTTGACATGGAAATTAAACTACATCTGAAGTCAAGTGTGTAGAATTCAGTAATGTATGGTGCTCTACTTGCAGGTGATTTCCTCCATGATTCCGAATGATGATTTTGGAGGCTTTGAACCTCTGAGGCTGCAGGTAAGAATGACCAAATTGTCAGTATTCACCAGCAAGGACCACACCATCAACCGATGCGTTTAAATGATTTACTGATGAAACCAAAAGAATGTGTGCGAGGCTTGACTCGCTGTACAGCTTTGGTTTGCTAGTGCATTGTAGGGATGCTTCTGTGAGAAATCTTCTGTAGTAGCTGGGCACGATGGACCCCCAAAAGCTTCCAGTTATTTGAGAGAAGATTGGGTTGATCTGAGATCTTTGAGATCTGAACGAATGTAGCTTGGTACGCTTGGGAGGACCATTGGCCCATGATCTATCATGCCTTTGCAGCAGTTTGAGGTGGCGGCTTCAGTCCTGAAGGAGTGACCGCAGTAATGGACAGGAGAATGCCTGACAAAGAGAGTACATGGCTACAGGGTACAGGGCTGGTTGAACTAGAATAGAGTAGCTACCTGTCCGGACTCTGACATGAAGAGAGGATCAGTCATGGTTATTCTCTAAGATTTCCAGGATTGCAAGTAGTTTGCAAGGGAACGGTTGGATGCAAGAGGAAGACTGCAAGGATTTTGAGCTGGCTCTTGGCAATCCCCTGGGAAGTAATGCTATCTGTGGAGGGTTAGTGGCCTGGCTGGGGCTGCCGGTTAGGAGTTTGGAGAAGAAGCTAATGCCTCTACGGTAAACTTTGATGGTGTGCATTTTTATGGCCATCATGGAATGGGCATAGCTGACTAAACAGGACATGGTAACCTGACTGAACAACAGGAAAGTTAAGTTAGAAAGGGTTGAGGGCGCTATACTGTTGATGATAGAATTCTGGTGATTAACAATTATGGGTATTAGGGTAAGATTTACATGTTGAGTATCATGGCAGAATATGGAGGAACCAGTGTTGGAGGGGCCCAGCTTATGGACTTCTGGAATGAGTAATGCAAAATGAGAAAGAGAGTCAACGATGGCATTGGAATGACCGGGAACATGAGCTGTTCGAAGAACGTATTGGTGTGTAATACTGTACCAGTTGGTCTGTGGTCTATTCACAGGGCTTTGAAAAAAGACTATTAGAACACTGCAGCTGGGATCGTGACGAAAACTAGGAAATTTGACACATTATTGAACTGACTTCAAAATCTTGCTGCTCGTCTACAAATCACTCTGTGACTCTGGGTCCACATATCTGATATGCTTGTGCCATATGAACCCCCGAGAACCCTTAGGACATCTGGGACTAGCCTATAGGACTCTTACATTACCTGGAAGAGAGCTGATGTTGAGGGAACTGTGGGCATGATTGAGGTGTGGTCCTGCTCCTGAAATTCTGCTAGATAGCTTAAATTTATAAAGATATTGTAGTCATTCCCTTTGTTAACTTTCTCTCTGTTTTCCCCACAGAAACCTGGTTTCTATGAGCCCAAGGTGGATGGAGCGCAGTGAGTTTTATCACCAGACACACAGAAATATTATTAACACGAGCTGGGGCCTCATTTATAACCGTTGCATATGTACAAATAAAGGAGTGAAATGTGCGTATATAAGCATAAATTGAGATTTATCAAGAACTTTCCAAGGGGTCACATGATGGCGATGAGCTGAGCAGACACTTTTACCAGAGCTCTATGCCACTCGGTGCAAATTTTTTAAGACATTTTTGTTATGAACATAACAGGCTATGTCCTTGGAAAACTTTTTTGCCACAGTCTTTTGATGAGATGGGAAGAACCAGAGGACATAAAGACAAAAAAGACGTCCCGGCCGAATTTGATACTGCAGATTAGGGTGACCAGACATCCCCGTTTTCCGGGGACAGTCTTTCTTTTCTTAACGTCTATCTTCAAACGGAGAAATTAAAATAGGAATTTCAAAAAACCAAAATCGGACCATTATTTGAATTTGGTTTAGTCATTTTTCAATTCAGAAACCAATAACTGGAGAACGGCTCTTTTTTTCCGTTTCTTCGTTTTTGGTTTGAAATGACAAACGAAAAAAAGGTGGTTTCTTGTTTGTTCGTTTTGTGGTTCAAACGAAAAAACTAACTATCACGACGTACAGGGACCCAGGAGATGCTAAATTGCAAAGGAGTTGGGTGGGGCAAGTTTTTGCTCATATTCTTCTTTCAGTAGGTACATAGCCATTTTGATTAGTAAATAGCTGGCATTTAGGTCTCTTGATTGTGTTAAAGATAGCCAGGTTCGGTATGTAATTGTTAAAGGAATACTCGCAGGAAAAGAGGTTACATTTATGAATCTATATTGTCCACCAGCCTATTCCCCTTATTTTCTCTCCAAGGCTTTTACAGTTTGTTCATGTTTTACAGGCTTCAGGGGACTCTTTTGTGGGAGGAGATTTAAATTGTCACCTTAATCCCTCTCTTGACAAACTTCCATCTGACATTTCACCCCTCCTAAGAAAGCGAGGGTGCTCACTAATATGTCCTCATATTGAATATTCTGATGTGTGGAGGCAGCTTTACCCTACTGCTTCGGAGTTCACTTTTTTCTCAGCCCCACATAAAAGCTATACCAGAATTGATTACATTTTCATCCCCTCGTCGAAAATGTGTCTTGCTTTATCATATTCTATAGGCAACAATTTGTTATCAGACAACGCCCCACTTTATTTGTTATATTCTCTTGCTAAGGACAGGGCAATGTCACGGTGCTAGAGATTTTGCCTTTATCTTCTTAAAGATAACATTATTTCCTACTTTACTTCAGAATTTAAGATTTTTTATTCTATCAACTCACCATCCACAGATAATCCCCCTGTCCTCCAGGAGATGTGTAAAGTATACTCTTGTGGACTGATTATGTCTTTTGTTGTAAAAGACGTGGGAAGAATGAACAACTTAAACTTCTCGAATCTCGATTAGCTGAATTGGAGAAAAATCACATATCTAGCCTGAGTCCTGCTTTGCTTAAGGAACTGTTATACGGACGTACTGCATTGAATACTTTTCTAATTCAGGATTCTGAACAGTCCCTTAAATTTGGCCAGGCAGAAACTATATAAGTCTGGGGATAAACCTGGAAGATATCTTGCTAATATTGTCAAGAAGAGGGCAGATTCTCAAAACATAGTCTCTATTACTTACTCTAATGGTGTTAGATCGTTCGATACTAGAACCATTAATAAACACTTTGCATCATTTTATTCCAACTTATATAGTTCCAAACAGCCTTACAATGCCTTGACCCTTATGTGTCAGTTTTCTGCAGATTTAAGACTTCCCAAAGCTACGGATGATCAAAAATTACAAATAAATGTCCCAACTACTAGAGAGGAAGCGCTACTTGCTTTGAAATCTATGCCGTCCGGTAAGACCCAGGGCCGGAAGGAGTTTAGTGGTATTCTTTTAGACCCTCTGCTGTCTATGCTCAATCATTCATTTGAGAATGGGACCCTACCGCAATCCCTTAGGGAGGACAACATTTCTCTCATCGTTAAAAAAGGAAAATGCCCAGATAGCTGCGCCTCATACAGGCTGCCCTACTTAACTCTGACCAAAAGCTGCTCTCCAAAATTCCAAAATAGAGAACGTTCTGCCCCATATTAAGGCTGCACAATATGAGGAAAAGCTGCAATGTGCGATAACATTGTTCAATATTGCGATGATATGACTTGCGATAAATAAACAAATATTCAAGTGTGAATTGTTAGTGATACTGTTCCAATGTCAGTCCAATGTTTTCAGTCACGTGACATGCGCGGTGACCTGGAGGGCAAAACAACAGACCAACACAGCGACTCCCCTGTAGAGACGCTGCAAAAGCACCTTTCACCTTTCAACTTAATAAAAAGAAAGATATGCACACAAACTGTAAGTGTTGGGCACTACCGATCCATATAGCATTACAGCATCCGCTGCCCCATTTCTACCGTTAACAACCGCCAGATCTCTGCCGCCGATCGACTGCGGTAATGTTTACTTTTACCTTCTGGGGAATCCCTCACCTAGCACAGCCCAGACTTGTCTCCTCCTCGCTTAGTAGGCCTAAATCTGAAGACACAACAACCATCCAGCATTTTGGCAACGCAAAAAGTAACAAACTCAAAGTAACAGTGTATCACTTGCATATTGGTTGGCAGGCAACAGAAAATAACGTCTTTTTTGCCCTTCAAGGGAGCGTTTTCCTTGGAATGTGACGTCACGTGAAAACTATGAATAGGTTCTTTGAGAACATAGAACCTAAACATTGATTTGCTAGGTTTCAAACATGTATGTGGACATGTTATCACATCCCCTGAAGTGCGCGAAGAGCTTCTCTGAGGGTGAACTAGTCGTAGGTATACAAAGATACTTCCGAACAAGTTTGGTCAGCTTTGGGTAGGTGACCTGGTGGAGTTTCCACCAGGCCAAAGGGTCAGCTTCACTGTGAATGGTGGGGGAGAGCAAGTAGCTGTTAATTTCAGCTTCAACAGCTTGCTCCAGATGCATGAAAGATGCTGTTGGAGTGGGGCTTGGATTTGTTTTGAGCAAACAGCCCAATGATCGCTGTGGCTCCATGGTCTGGGCCTCTGTGTTCTCAGAAGGTGTCCCCTCCTTCTGTGCTGAGTCTTTCATTTCTGACATGATCCTGCTCTTGATGTCCTCAACTTTTTCACTGCTGATGTAGGTAACCTTGAACCTAGGGTCCATGAAGGATGCAATGTCCAGAGGTTCTTGTGTTCCTCGGTCATCATACTTTGTATTCATGTAATCCAGGATTTTCACTTTAATGGACTTGGTTAAATCTGTGTCATCTTCCTTTTCTGCAAGAACCGATGTCGGACGGGTTTCACATATGAAGCACTGACATAGATTTCCCCGGAAAGAGCAAGTACATCCAGGTCTTGCCAGGAGGGAACCAGATGCCGTGTTTTCCGGTCTGCCGATAGAACATCAGACCCTCTCTATCATCATATGCCTTCAGCCCCACCTAGTTGGACATTCTGTGATGAGTGAGTGCTCAGGGAGGTTGTGCTCCTGTTGTGCTTTTTTCAGTGCCGTCTTCTGCTTCCAGCTGTGGGAAAAATGTCCCACCAATTTTTTGCAAAGCCCAGCAGCACAGTCAATGCGGCTGTCATCCTTAACAGCATTTTCTGAAAAGAAGATGTGAAATAAATTGTTACAAACTATTCAAACTAGCAGTAATCATTGTGGCCAATTAATTATTTAATTATTGTTATAAAGTAATATTTCAGAGGCTGCATAATTAACTACAATTATTACACAGTGATAATTCAGGTACTACATACTATAGGCACTGTCCCTGTTGGATAATTCAGAGCTGACCATGCAGTGTGGAAATACAACTTCAATTAATATTCTTAATTTTACAAGTCCTCAGTGTTTGCAATTGTTTATTTTAACTTAATAATATTCAGACAGTTGCCTACATGCCATCACATGCTTTTCCCCGCTGAGAACTCAATCTTTGCCAACACAGAGAAATTGACAAAAATTACATTACGTAATAAACCAGGCATAATCATCTCAATGATTAATATGGTCTGTTGTTCAGGTTATAAAATAATACTTGCAATAGCCTACAATAATACCATGTAAAGCAAGTATCATTTACATTTACCAATGGCAAGATGCAGCCTATGGCCAAAGCACTGAAGTCGTTGGTTGAGTTCTGTGGCTTTCACAATGTTTGGCCCTTTGTCGGTGGTGATGCAAACCAGCTGTTCTTCCCGCAAATGCCAGCTGGCCAAAGCATCACATAGTCCGCACACAGTGTTTTCTCCGGTGTGTTGTCCGGGGAAATAGGCTCTCTGTCGACATCATGTTTTCAGTTCAAAGTCTTGATCCAGAAAGTGCAGTGAGGCTGATGTAGGGCTCTGTCGTTCGACTGGACCAAAGATCTGTGGTACAAGCGTAGTGTTCAACTTGACTCAATTCCAATTCCACATTATTGGATTGGCGACTTGCGAAAAATAAGTCCGTGATGGAATATGGTATCTTCGGTCCATTTTGGTCAGGCTCACCAAACTTTAGTCACTGTGTTTATCGGCATCATGTCCTTCGCCAAATAACGAGTTATGGCCTCTGATTTCTCTGTGGCGTTTGGATGATTTGTCATATGGAGTCACACTCGCAAAACCACCTGTTAAACTGACTGTTGTTGTAGTGATGGCAAAGTTTTAGATTTGTTTCTACTTGATGTTTGTAGTTTTGTTGTTTGGCTAGTTTTGAACTGTTCGTGTAGGTCTTTATGAATGTATTGCAGGTGGTGATGGAGGTTGGTCATGTTTACCTCTTGAAATTGCCACTTCGGTTTGGCATGTTTTACACAGTACCTGCGTTTGTAACACGTCATTTCTTCTGAATCCAAAATAATTCCATATAGCTGAAGTGCTGTTCTTTTTCACCACAAGGTCTTTGTCAGACACATTTTCCTCACTCTTCTCTCCTTCCTTCGCCATTGTATTTGCTAACGGCCAACCACTAAATTGACACCAATCAATCTGAGCGTAGCGGACGCTTCCAGGGGCTTCATCTAATTGGCATGAATGCACCAACCTCGTCTTCAGGGCTACACGTGATGGGTCAAATGGCAATGCGGAGTGTGAATGCTTGGTGCGTGTAATAAATTTTTTTCCCATATTCATCGTTTCAGGCAGTATTTTGCGATGTGTTCACTGCGCATGTGCATTTTGCGATGATGATGAAAATGAGATGTATCGTTCAGCCCTACCCCATATTGCTAATATATATATTTAATATTGAGAATTTTGTCAGTTGGATTAGGGTTCTGTATAATACTCCAACGGTGGCAGTTCTGACTAATGGACTGAGATTCGACAACTTCCCCCTCCACCGTGGGAACAGGCAGGGTGACCCCCTCAGCCCCCTGCTCTTTGATATTGTTATTGAGCCGCTGGCCCAAGCAGTAAGGCATCTTTGTTAGTGAAAGGGAACACAAAATTACCTTATACGCAAATGACATTTTGATATATTTATTGCAACCCCAAACTTCTTTTCCCTGCCTGATTGAGGTCATTTCATCATTCAGCGTCTTTTCAGGATCTAAAATTAACTACAAAGTCCGAGGTTATGCCCCTGGGGTTGTTAACATGTGTTCCAGATGTGGCTGAGCCCTTCCCGTTCCACTGGTCTCCCACTGGTTTCATTTATTTAGGAGTGCAACTTCCCCTCCATCTTAGATGCTATAAGGGCAGACCTAGACCTCTGGGCCCCTTTTCCTCTTTCCTGGTTAGGTAGGGTTGCACTTATAAAAATGAACATCCTGCCTAGACTGCTATACCCACAGCAAATGATCCCTATCGTATTATCCAACAAGGTTATTAAGGTGCTTGAAGGCTGGCTAAGCTCCTTCATTTGGAGCAAAAGGAAGCCCTGTCTCATGATGGCAAAACTTCAAATGGCGGGTTGTGATGGAGGGCTAGATGTACCAAATCTTAGACACCCACAGGGGATTGCAAGTTGGCACAACTGTGATCCAGCCTCGATTTGGCATGATATTGAATTCTCTCAGTCGAAGTGTCCCTTGTTCAATCTATTGTTTATGAATAATCCGGAATCTGTCCAAAAAACACTGCTCTAACCCTATTACTCTCAGTACCATCAGAGCCTGGAGATCCATTTGCTCTATTGAATGCTCAGTTATCATCTCCTCTTACTCCCATTCTTGATAGCCTCGACTTCCTGCCAGGCTGTAAGGACCAGGACTTTAAAGTATGGAGCATTCAAGGGCTGAAGAAAATAGGAGATCTATTTAAGGGCCAGATTTTACTATCCTTTCAGCAGTTGCATCAGCAATTTGGTTTATTTAACCAAGGTGACTTCAGCACCATTTCATGTGTGGAGAAGGCCCCGTCTCTACAGATTAGTAAGAAATCCATTACTGTTTTTTACGGAGCCCTGAATTGTAATTCTCCTCTTACCTCACAAACCACCATGCATTATTGAGAGATAGATCTAGGTGCTGCTATAGATGATGCTGGTCTGGTCTCAGGCCTTAAACATTTCTGTGTGTAACTGTACCAAATCCATACAGTTCAGATTTGTACATATAACACCTGTTGTCAAGAACAAAATGGACACTAATATTTCCCCGCTTTGCTGGAAATGCAATTCTGAGACTAGTAATTATGTTCACTGCCTCTGGTCATGTGTGAAGTTAAGTATTGGTCTAGTATTGTGAATTAACTGACTGCTGTCTTTGGTGTCCCAATACGGATAGACCCTATGTGCCTATTACTTGGTCTCACACAGGAGACTTTTCAGTATACAGACTTTTGCTGCTAGAAAGAACATTCTACTCTTCTGGATGAAAAATGTTGCTCCAACAAAAAAATCATATTCCGTACGGCATTCCTAGTGAATACATCACGTGCTTGCTTCACTCCAAAATAGACACTTTCTGTAAGGTCTGGGACCCATACTTACAGCATATTGGGCCCACGCTGTCATCCTCCTTGCTCCGTGGATTTCCGAGATCAGCCTAGCCTGTCTTTGTGACTTTGTTTTAAGTGCTCACTATCTAACAAGCACCTTGTAGCCTTACTGTTTGTATGCTCTGTATTGATTCTCATCTGGTTACTGCTTTATCTTGCTGCAGGACATTGAAAGGGATGGATGGAAAATGTCCCCACTGTTATTTATTTTTCCTTTAATTTACTGTACCCACATACCCATACTCTGCTGTTTTTTCCTTTTCTGCTGTGTCTGAACAGTTCTAGGTGTGTTGCATTTTGCGAAAATGTAATAAAAATACTTTTCAAAAAAAACCCAACAACTTTACAAAGACATTTTCATACATTTAGGGAAACTGTGACCCATGTGCAGTGATGATAGTGATGTGGTGAATTCGAGCCAGATTAATGATGCCTCTCACACATTTAATTTCACTTAGTATCAAATGTTAATTATAGATCCATTTTATCATAAACATTCAAACCAGCAGTGTTATTTGTAGGCTTCATTTGCTTGTAGTGCACTGTAACTAGTCTGTCCAGTATTTCATTAGTACTGTCTCACATCGCTGTGTAAATGACCAAAGTCTGGAAATAAAGTAGGTGACAGCTCTTGCACTGTTGCTATACTCCTCATCGTCAGTCCTGATCATAATGCAGACCAGGCATAAAAAAACCCACATTAAAGTGTTCACCTGTCAAACCTCCATCTTCAAATGATATCCCAGGGTGGTGGAGACCACTGACTGATGAGATCAGTTCAAGATGTGAAGTATGATTGCTGTAAATATAAATACTGCGGTGACACTCGTGTAATGGTGCATGATGGATGCACTGGCACTGCAGGGCACTGCAATGAACAGCAGAAGGAATGAGTGTTCAGGGACCACAAAGATTTCCTGGTCCATGCTGATGACTGGCTAATATGCTGACTGAATTTATGTTCATCCGTTTCAATTGAAACAACATGCAAGAGTTTAATGATTCACTCAATGTGCAGAGTCTCTATCAACAGAGATAGACAGATGCTCGTCTCCTCTATGAAATGTGTCCTCACTGCGCTGCATTATTCAAGACTATTATGAACTGGTGGTGGGTCACAAGTGTCTCTCCCTGTTTGTCTCCTTCAGTTCTCATGCATTAGTTGCTGTTCTTGACTGTTCTGCTGTGGCTGCTTTGACGTAACGTATGTTGCCGTTCAAGTGTGCTGTATGCTGTAGTGTCAAACACCCTGAAATAGTTGTAATTTGTTGTTATAAAGTATATATAAGTTATCCTGGCCATTCAAATTAATTTGCAAAACGTGAATTTCACACAGCATTTAGTAAGACTATAGTATTACTATAAAGAATTACTATAGAAGTACCACAGAAATAAAAATAGTAATATTAATATTATTATAATGATATGATATTTTTTTCTTTTCAAAATTTAGTACATTAATACTATAAAGTTAGCTTTGGTGATCCTATAGTGAAGTTATAGTTTTACTATAGTATTTATATAGTATCACTATAGTATTTCCTCTATTATTACTATTGTTTTTCAGGAAATTACTAGTTATACTGTATTGTTTATATAGTATTACTATTTTGTTTTCTATGTTTTTTTTTTAATGCACTATAGAAAGTTACTAGAGTAATAATCTATGTTTACTTTATCATCATAGTACTACTATAGGAATGTTCTATAGTGTGTTAAAACAACTACAGAAACACTATTTACTATAGTGATACTTTTTAAGATAATGTAGGAGTACTACAAAGATCTACATAGTATTACTATTGAAATATTATAGGGCCACTATAGCTAATAAAATAGCACTGGCATATTAGCTCTTCAAACGGGCCCCCACATGTTTAAGGCCGCTCCTGAGAGATATATATATATATATATATATATATATATATATATATATATATATATATATATATATATATTTATTGCATTTTTGTGTGCATGTACACTTTTAGTATGGATTCTATGCACTGTTTTGTAAATGAGGACCCTGGTGAGAAGGTAATACTGCTACTGAACAACACGTTATAGTAAAACAATTCTTGTAGATATATGACTGCTGCTTTTGTCTTTTCACCACCTGTTAGAGATTCTCGATACATGCGTGTGCGGACCGCTTACATGGCTCGGGGCCCAGGACAGTTGACCGTGCCGGGAGGGGCCATGGTGTTTTTATTTGGCGAGGAAGACCGGGATGGCATGGCAACTGTCATATATGACGGACAGGTAAGAGGAGAGAGAAGTTGAAAAATCCTTGTTTCTCTTCTCGTGTTTTCAAACACCTTAGATACAATTACATATAAGATTAGAAGGTTGGAGACTGCATTTAGTTATTTTGTGGGCACATAGGGGCAGCTCAACAAGCTGAAAACATTTACATGGTGTGACAAACTGTTGCAGGTCAAATTTATTTTAATTTTTATGGTGGGAACCCACCTTGTGTAATTTGTATGCAAATATTCCTCTCCAGGTTGTTAAAACCCTCAAATTCACAATACTGAGAATTTGGTGTTGCTGACCCTGGCTGCTGGTGACAAAGCTGTGTCTCTATAAAGGTCCAGTGTGTATTATGAGGAGTTATTGACAGAAATGCAATATAAGATCCATAACTATGTTTTAAGCGGTGTAAAAAGACCTTACATAATGAACTATTATGTTTTTATTACCTCAGAATGAGCCATTTCTATCTACATAGCCCCCCTTCCATGGATGTCGCCGTGTTGTGTATTTGTATGTGTATCCATGTTTCTATAGTAGCCGACAACGGACAAATAGCGCTACAGAGCACGCTTTGTCACTGCGTTATTCTTCTTCTTGTATAATTTTGGCAGTGTTCTTCACTACGTTGAATGCGTACGAAGAAGAGGAATTACTAATAATATTAAACAGTCTCTGAGTAGTCATCTGGTTTATTAGAGGTAAGAAGAGAAGTGAAATTTGGACAAATGGAGGAGTACACATATTATTTAGCACAAGCTGAAGACAGATGATGGCAGAAATAAAGGACATAATTGTTGTGGATTTTCCCAGATGGAAAGCTCTGATGGGACAAATGTTTTCAAAGCAGTGCTGAATCTGTTCTGCTGGACAGGTGATTTAAATTAGTGATGCGATGCAAATGAAAACTGTTATTTGATTGGTGACGTGTTTTCCCCTGTCAGTGTTGTGAAATATATAGTTGGATTGTAATTTCATTAATATTATTCTCCAGTGTGTGTTTTGGCTTTGCTACGTCGACAGAAATGTGCCGCTTACGTTTGTGACACAATAAAATGTAACTTAGAGCATAGAGGCTCAGATCAGCCAGCTTCACATTTTACTGCTGTTGTAGAAAAATGGAGTTAGATTGTAATTTCATATAACTTTATTCTTCAGCGCTTTGACTTTGCAATGTGGACATAAATGTGTCGTTTATGTTCCTGAGACATTCAGCTGATTAATTAGCCTACAGCATGGAAGATCAGATAAGCCAGCTAAACTTTTACTGCCCTAGAGAAAATATTTTGCTGGATTGTAATTTTAATATTATTCCCCAGTGTGTGTCTTGGTTTTGCTACCTGGAAAGAAATGTGCTGGTTACGTTGGTGAGACAATCAGCTTATTATTATTGGAAATAAAACGGTACAGCACGAAAGATCAGCAAGCTAAACATTTTACTGCCCTGGTGGAAAACACTTTACCGCTAAGAGCATTATGATAACAAGACCAGTGCTGAGTGAGGAGGGGGTTTTTTGCAATTTGTTGCAATTTGCAACCCTCGCCACTAGATGTCACTAAAACTTACACGCTTAACCTTTAGGTCAATATCTTTTATTTTTCAGAGAGGACTTCTTCCAATGTCCCTGCTTGAATCTGCAGATGTCAAGACATCCAAAGGGAAAAAGGAGAATGTAATGTATTTGTCCATGTAATAATACCCTTTATGATGCTTTGGCCAATATATTTAATTTGCTCAAAATTAGACTCATGCTGAGTCTCAGGTCTCATGCTCTGCTTCATCGCCAAGACCAGGAAGCAAAACTGTTGTGTCAAGGAAAAGACAAAAAGAGCTATAGTTATAGCCTGTCAGTCAGAACAGTTAAAAGATCATTCTGCTCTTTTTAACAAAAGATACAAGTTTCCTGCTGGGAGAAAAATTCAATGTTGTTTTCTTGGGTAAAAAATTATAAATAGCTGTTTCACTGACCTTCCTGTCTTGTCTTATTCCACAGAGAGTTCCTAGTGGAATCCCCCTCCCACCAGGACTCAAGCCACCCACTCGCCCAAAGCCGCAGCCCAGCCCTGCACCCTCTCCTCAGGGTAACAATTTATCACAATTCTTTGGTCTTACACTGTTATCTCTAAAGAGGAACACCTCTCCATCTTCTTTAATTTGATCTGCTGCAGCAAGCACTTATGTATCATAACAGATCATTCCAGGGTCAGAACAATATTCTTTATGTGTACTGACTGGCATTTCAAGGTACAAAGTAAAATGTAATTGTCATATTACAACAAATGAAATGCACTTTGGGCTCTGCATAGGCACCTCACTATTAACACTGATGCTCAGTAGATGGGTACCAGTGATCTTCAGAGGTTAGTAGATGTGGACTCCAATCTGAACCATCTGGGGTCTCTTTGTGAAAAACTCCAATATCCAGTCCAGAGTGCTCAGAGTACAGCATTCTGATGTAGGTGTTGTTTTTCTCCAGGTGTGTGAGGGCTAGTGCTAGGGCTAGAGTGGAGGGTAGTGGAGATGGCATCTGTTGGTTCTGAAAGCAAACTGGTGAGTGTCCAGGCTGGCTGGAATGTTCTTTATGTGCTCAAGAACCAGTTCCTCAAAGCACTTCATTAGAATGGGGGTGAGAGCCACAGGACAGAAGTTGTTCAGACTAGACACTGCAGAATGTTTAGGTACAGGAAAGATGGTGGCTGTCTTGAAGCAGGTAGGAACCCTCTCCTGAGACAGTGATATGTTGAAAATGTCAGTAACAACACCAACTAACTGACTGGCACAGGTTTTTCGTACACAGCCAGGGATGTTATCAGGCTGACAGCGGCTGGTCCTCTGGAGGTGCAGTAGACTTTACAGATGACTCTTTGTTGAGGAGATCACTGTGAGTATAAAAGGTGTTTAGCTCATCTAGTAATGTGGCCTCAAACACATGATGGGGGAGGTCCTGATTTTGTAGCCTGTGATGTTTGGTTTTTTTATTTATACAGGGAAAAACCCACTGAGACGAAGGTCTCACTTACTGAGGTACCCTGTTTTACAAATGCAGAAACAAAGAAAGTACACTTAAAACTACACAAATCATCTATTTAAAATACAATAAAACACATTCAAAATAAAGTACACTTGTTAAAATGTTCTATGGAAACAGTATCTTTAAATCTTAAGTCATGCTGTAGAGTATTCCATCGTTGAGTGGCACAGATGGTTTAGTTTAGTTTATTTGTTTATAATATCCTGGACAGTCCCTTTTGATAAAAAGAGCAGCTTTAGCCTCTACGGCTAATTTCCAACTGTTGTCCCCAGCCAGTTGTCAATAGGCATACTGGATGGAAAATGATGATGTACCTATCTTAGACTGAGTCCGGGGAACCTCAAGTACTAACAAGTCCTGTAATCGTGTATGGTAAGAGCTGTTTTTAATTTAATGTAAGAGGTAGGATAATTTTGAAGTTTTATGTAGGGTGGCTTTATAAACAAACAATAAAAAGTGTCTGGCCCTTCTCGAGCACAAGGAATCCCAACCAACAGCATTGTATAGAAGACAGTGGTGTGTCTAAAAGCTTTCCCCAGTAATAAAACACAAGGATGCATGGTAAACAGTCCAGACAAATTAAAACAGAAGCCGGAGCATGCATATATAGAATATCACCATAATCTCCCACCAACATGAAAGTGGCCTGAACAATGCGCGATGAAAAGCATGTTTCCTGTAAAGAAAAAAAGAATTCTGATATTCAGTTTTTTTTTTACCAGTTCAGCGATATGGGACTTAAAAGAGAGTTTACTATCTAACCAGAGATATTTGTATGAAGAAACACATTCTAAAATCAGATTGTCCAATGTGGTAAGTTTAAATGAATCTGAACTTACACTATGTTTCCAGATCTTGAAAACACCATATACCTGGTTTTATTTGAATGTAAAACCAAGCAATGATTTAAGAGGGAATTCTGCAAAACCTACATTACTAAGCTTACAAATATTACATATATATATATATATATATATATATATATATATATATATATATATATATATATATATATATATATATATATATATATATATATATATATATATATATATAATATATTAGTGAACAATATTGGACCCAGGATTGAACCCTGTGGAACTTTTATAAACTGCCTGAAATTTTTTTTCATATCCATTTGAGATAACTCGTTGAGCCCTATCACTATGATAGTTTTAAAACTACAAACAAATATTCCTTTTCGGTCTGTGTACTTGGTGGACAACAGATTTGTTTTGAATGAAAAAATAAAAAAAGCGGATTTAGGAAATAGGGAAACCAAAAATGGAAAACAACCCTCTCGTTCCACATTTTATTGTATGTCATGTAATGTGGGGAACTGGTCTTGGTCTTGACTGTCTCTCTCGCCCTCCTTCTGTCTTGGTCTCGATTTGGTCTCAGCCACTTAAAAGTCTTGGTCTTGACTTGGTCTCGGTTTGGGCAGTCTTGACTACAACACTAATGCCACATACCCATAAGTCAGGAGTTTAGAGTTTTACATCTATGGTTGCGGTCGAAAAGTCAAAAAGCCTTTCCAAACCACTTTTGACCTCGGTGGAAAACGTCATAAGGTCAAGGAAAGATGTGAAGGAGAATTCATAAGGACTTAGGAAAAGACAACCGTTGGGCTAAGAGAATCTGACTGCACTTTTCTAGGCCACGTAATTATGTGATGGCGGATGTTACTGACGTGGCCTGGTGTGGTGAAACTACAGTGTTCCGAAAATGGACACAAAAAGTGCATCTTTGACCTGTGCGTTCTTACCGCGTTGCTTTAATTTAGGCCATCTAAAGGTGGACAACACAATTACATCATTACCAAAGTTACAAAAAGGCATATAGGGTACCAATCACCAAATAATGTAAATGGTTGTCACATTGAGAAAACATTATCCTAACTTTGACCATTTGAGAAGACTAGTAACTATATGGGTTTCAGTTATTGTTGACAGTTCAAAACAGTTACATATGAGCAAGTTATGGCATAAGAGAGAAAAGGCTTAACAGCCAATGGTAACTTACATGGTGATCGACGTCCTTTATCTGTTATGGTCGATGGATTTTCTTTTTTTATTGTAGGAAATTCAAATATAACACTTTATGGCAGGGACTTGTCACTTGTCCTGATAGCCAACTTAAAGTTGTATTTTAATTTCCGATTTCCATCTATAAACCCATCAAAGACCATCACATATTGTTATCTATAACGATTGCTACCTGAGTAATGTTAGCCTATACTCTGTGTGTTTGTGTATAATAGCTTTTGTTAAAAAAAACGTGGTAATTTGCCTTCTCTTCGAAGAATAACATTGTGGGACCTGCAGACCCCAACAGACCTACGATGCAGTCTGCAAGGCTTAGCTTCACTGAAAACTATTGACTGTTTGAGCTGTCTCAAACAACTCAAACACTCACTAGCCAACGGGGATGCACCCCTGAAAAACCCACCCAAAAGAAACTTGTAAGAAAATTTGTGTCAAAATTGCAAACAAAATGTCAGGCAGCGCAAAAGAGAGAGCTGGGAGCGTGTCCACAAAGCTGACAGTGAGGGGAAGGGGGATATCCACTTGATACAGTGTCTATATTTGTCATGTTAACTTTAAATGAATGTGCACTGAATTTGCTCCAAAGCCACTCCACCAAAACATAATTTCATTTGTACCAAATGAAATTATTGGGGATGCTTATTCCAGTCCTTCATTTCACTTTCATTTTTGTGGCAGAGCATTCGATTTATTGATTCCTAATATAACAAAAATGCTTCTGAAATAAATGGCCTACCCCAGCTTTAAAGCTGTGGGGGTGTAATGGTAGGCTTTAGAGCTGTTCACAGCTGTTTGCTTTTTGTATTAGCATAGTGGAACAGACTCAGAGAACATCTACTTTGTCTAACATTCCATTAGGCTTGTACTGTGTGTACTCAAACTGTACCTGTACTGTATTTTCCCTGCAGTACATTTTACCTCAGACACTCCACCTCCATCCTACACTGCCACCTATGCAGTGCTGCCAGCCTCAGAGCCTCCCAAGTACACAGCCAACTCATCCAGTGACCAGGTAATATACCCCTCTGAAAAGCCAGATTCATCTGTGTGAGCTGAAAGATTAAATCACATCAAAGTTATTTTTCTCACACATCCAGCTCATGACATACACACACATGCACTCGCCATATCTTTATACTTGATCTAAATATAGAAAGATTGTGTGGACTTGTGAAGAAACTGCTTTGTAAGGTTGAGCTTAGCAGGGGGAATGCTGATGTGTCCCAATTAAGTCACTACGATGCTCAGAGGAGGCAGAGAAAGTCAGCGTATAGATAAAAATATTCTTTTGTGTCTCTGCATGCCACAGTGACCTGAAAAAATTTATTCTTGTGTGAAATAACTAATAGACGTCCATGGAACCAGAAGACAATTACTTACTCGGGAAGATTTCACTTCAAATGGATGAGCATGATGCTTTGACATATCTTCCAGCCCATAATAAGTAGACCATGACAACCTGTTGCTTCTTCAATAAAAGTAATTAGTTTATTCATCATGTAGAACACGCGTACAGGGAACTTTTCTTAGTGTTGTTAATAAAGTCTTGATGAAGTTTCACAGTCCTGAAACACTGACCAAGGCCTTCAGGAGCTTCCATATACACACTACACACATTATCATATACAGTCAGCATTCAGTCAGCTGATTACTTTCTCCATTAATCGATTGTAATAAATACTGAAAATAGTGTGCAATGTTGTCACAGTTACCCAGGGCCCTAAGTGAGACTTTCACAATGCTTGTTTTGTCAGTCCAAACTTCAAAATGATTGAAAATACATTAAAATAATCAAAAGTAAAAGCAGCAAATCTTCATGTTTGTGAAGCTGGAATCATAAAACATTTTTACATGAAAAATAACTAATAAAAAAACAGTTGCCAATTCAATTTCTGTCTATTAGCCTAACTGATGTAGTTCTACTAGCTGGACTTCTATAAACTGTTAAGTAATTTAAATTATATCAAACATCCTATTTTTTAAACTCTTCATACGTTTTGTGTATAAAAAGCTTATATTTTTAAAATAGCCTTTTTAAAAGTTCAGTACAAATACCTTGTGTACTTAAGTAGCTACACTACTACTTTGTTACTGTCCACCACTGCTTGGCTTTGGCTACCTGAAACTAAGGAGAGGACTAGAGATGTTTTGGCTCTGGATAGAAATCATCCATCATGATGGTGAAAATGGCTGGCTTTGAGCCACAGGGCTTTAAAGTGGGAGTCCCTTACCCCTATCATCAAGGCATTAAATGTGCAACAAACACTTCCAACACAAAACACCATTCGTAAGCTGAAATGTGTAGCCTACTCACACACACAGCTTGGCATACATGCATAGGGCAAGTTCTGCCATCCTACTGTAGGCCTATGTGTACAATATAAATTGAGCACTGCTGTTCAGAGGCTCGTTTGGGTCCAAATTTCTTTTTATATTTGATACATTTGTATTTTTGAAATACATATACTACATAAAACTGTAACGTTACATGATCAACAATAAACCTGTAAACTGTTTGTAGGCAATAATTAACGTGATGGCAGCCAGCGGGATGTAAATGATTATGTTAATCGACTACCACATCTTTTCATAACATCTAGCGAACGACAGTCAGAGTTAACCTTCTGTAGGTTGTAGCTAAAGCCAATGCTGAGCTAAACATGTTAACTGACCTGAGGCTAACCTATTTTCATTCAGTGCTTCTTTTGTGTGGGCCTTGTTAAATACAATCAATGATGAATGGCACAGCAGATGCCGGGGCGGTCAACATATTTATTGTCATCTCATGTGTGGTCGTGTGCAGCAGATACATAGCATGTGTTATGTAAGTAGGTAATATGACCTCAGCTCATTGCCTAAAAATAAACACTGTTCACAAGTCCAGCACCTTGAGTCCAAGTAAAGTCTGAAGTCTTTTGAGGATGAGTCTCAATTCAAGTGCGACACGAGTCTGAGTCAAACTTGAGTCCCCATCACAGGAGAGGAGGGATATTGTCTTAAACCCAATATTCACTCAAAGTCACAGCGCCACCTGCTGGCAACAGGAAATGATACCCTTAACACATTGATGAAGGCATGTTTCAAAACTGGTGAATTTTCGGTTAATGGCTTGGCAGTGGCGTGGCGGTGAAGTGCCATGCTTTGCCATGACACAGTTGTAACTTTACTGTACATGATCAGATCTGTATCAAATTTTACACGTTTAAGAAGAGTCCCGCCCTGAACACATGTACATGCCAACATTCACCCATGGTCATAGCACCACCTGCTGGCAACAGGAAATGACTTTTAACGAAGCAGCCCCCGTGGCATGTTTCACCTACATGTATGAAATTTCTGTGGCACATGTATCATGTCCAGACGTATCAAAAAGCCTCTTGGAACGATGCTCAAAACAGATTTGTGCTGTGCACTCTAAACCCATTGATGATTAAAAGTTTTATTTATATAGCACCAAATCACAACAGCAGTTATCTCAGGGCGCTTTTCATAAAAGAGCAGGTCTAGACCGTACTCTATGATGCTATTTACAGAAACCCAACAGTTCCCACCAAGAGCAGCACTAGGCGACAGAGGCAAGGAAAAACTTCCTTTTAAGAGGCAGAAACCTCGAGCAGAACCATGACTCAGGGTGGGCGGCCATCTGCCTCCACCGGTTGGGGGGGTGAGAGAGAGAGAGAGGGCAAGAGAAGAACAGAGAAAGAGGGAGGGGGATGGAAGGAGAGTGAGAGGGGAGGGAGGCAGCCTGCACAATATCCACACAGAAACAGTAAAGGTGATGCTTGCTATAGACTAAATGAAAAAATGGTACAGATATTTATAGTAGTGTTAATGATAACAATCGTAATGTCAATGATTATAATAACAATAATAACAATAGGACTAGTAACAATAGTTGTTGTAGCAGAGGGTGTCGAGCAGGAACACGGGGGCAGCAGGTGACCTGCAACCACAGATCCAGACTCCACAGCTCCAGAGACAGAAACACCTGCAGGAAGTGATAGGAGGAGAGAGGAGAGGGACGAGAAAGCACAAGACTACCGGAAAGGGGAGAAGTTGTGTTAGTAACATGCAATAATGGGATGGGGTTGCATACAGAGGGAGAGAAAGTAGAGGAGAGAGGAGCTCAGTGCATCATAGGAAATCCCCCGGCAGTCTAGGCCTATAGCAGCATATCCAAATGTAAATGCTCCGTACTTGTATAGCGCCTTTCTAGTCTTTTCGACCACTCAAAGTGCTTTTACACTACATCTGCATTCACCAGTCATACACTGAGCCTAAGTGCTCAAACGAAAACTAACATTCACACTCATTCATACACTGGCGGAACAGCCGCCAGGGGCAATTCGGGGTTCAGTATCTTGCCCAAGGACACTTCGACACGCAACCAGGGGGAGCCGGGGATTGAACCACCAACCCACTCTACCTCCCTGAGCCACAGCCGCCCCACTAAGGGATGGTTCAGGACTCACCTGAGCCAGCCCTAACTATAAGCTTTATCAAAGAGGAAAGTCTTAAGCCTACTCTTAAATGTGAAGATAGTGTCTGCCTCTCGAACCCAAACTAGAACCTGGTTCCACAGGAGAGGAGCTTGATAGCTGAACGTTTTGAAGTGACTATGTTTATGCTGTGATGAACCACTTCTTGCAGGTTGGCTATATGGACTTCAAAACTATCTCAGAAAACACATTGATGATGTCATGTTGTAAAACTTGTAAGTTTTCTTTTAACGGCATATCCTTGGCGGTGTGGCGAAGTTCCATGCTTCGCCATGAAACAGGAAGTCATTGTAACTTAACTGTACATCATAACTTTCCAGCCCCAAACACTTCTACAAGCCAATATCCACCTGTAGTCATAACGCTAAGTGCTCTGCAGCTCCACAAAAGGGACACAGGAAGTGAAGTATAACACCTTTGTGCGGTGTCCGCAGCGTGTAGCAAATTCACAGCTGCACGGGCAGAGCTTGAGAATCTGCAACGCGGTCGCACTACACGTGCGAGGGCCAGCCCAACGCTGCTTGCAGCTTTAATTTATATTTGTACTTTCCGGAGAAGGGACTGTGGTAATCCTGAGTTTAATGCTGGTGTACATTGTGGCAGGGAAATTCTGTTCAGGGCCCCAAAACCATTTGAGCTGGCTCTATCCCTGTAAAATACCTGAAATAACTTCCAGCTCCTAAAATCAGAGGACTACTACTTCATGGTTTTGGGTCTTGGTTTAGTGTCCTTCCTCATGTGTCTTTTTCCCCATCTGTGTAATTGTCTGCCCTCACTCTTATTAAAACCACTGTTCTAAACCTGATTTGCCACTAAAGTCTGCTACTAGGTCCACTGCCTTGTGTTTTACTATTCCTTGCTTGAAACCACTGTGACACTGCTGGCACTACAATTCCTATTAGTACTAGTAATACAAGTACTATAATACTACGAATTGTAGAGGCAGGAGTAATGCTAGCACTAGTAATGCTAGTGCAACTATTCCTATACAATCATGTAAATGATTCACACTGACTGAAACAGAACAATAAAAGCTTGCATTCACTTGTGTATTTCTGCTTTTTGTTCCTAGCACGCTGGTAAAGCTCAGGGAGCAGAGGCGGGCTCTGTGGTGGTGAAGGTCCACTATACTTACACTGTTGCTCTGTCTGTTCCTCTGGAGACATCGCATTATGACTTAAAGGAAAGCATCGCACAGAAATTGGGCCAGCCAGCGTCTCATCTGCGCCTCAGGTAACCACAAGCCTGCCAACCCACTTCTGTTTCCTTCAATTTATGATGCTAAATTTCAGAAAGAAATATGCTTTTCTTTGTCTGTTTCACCCTGTGGGTCCTAGAAAGCAGCAGAATGGGATTGAGACAATATTATAATGTAATAAGTACACATCACAAAAGCAACAATGGGACCAGTCAGTAGCCATGTTTCCATCTAACTGTCATGCGAATTAAGCATACTTTTGAAATGTCAGCATTCATTGAGATTCAGCAAAAATATGTGGTGATAACCCCGTTTGATCAGTGTGCAGAGCAAAGTTTCTGAAAAGGACCTTTAAAGAGGTGTGTGCATAATTTGGCAGAACAGATGATAAAGACTTCCTGCCGAGATTTGCATCCACCACTTTTCTCAGCACAAATGTGCGTTTCCAGCCGCGAGGTGCATGAAATTCAGGCATGCAGAACTTCGACAGCAGAAACAGCTTATCAGTCATGAGTTACAAGTTCACTACGTCAGAACTCATTATCCCATTTAGCGCATAATCTTTTTCGACAAAGGCAAAAACCACCTCAAGTGAGCATATAAACTTCTTTGCGAAATTAAGGATTTTTTTTCGAATTTTGCAGTTTCCATCAACCTTTTCTAATGCGATACTTGAAAATGCGCATTAAAAAACGTTGATGGAAATACAGCTAATGTGTCTAGCTAAAAATATGTTAAAAAGGAGCTGATATTAATGCTTTGATGCTTGTAATCTGTGATGTCCTTGAATAATGCTGTTTTTTCCAACTACCCTCTGCCTACCCATTTGGCCCCAATGCCAGCAATTTCCCATTTACTGTATTACCCTGCTACCACACACTCACTCACTCACTCACTCACTCACTCACTCTAGATATAAACAACATGGCTCCCGGGTGCTGATACCTCTGGATGGGGAGGTAGAGCGAGGCCTCACTGTGCAGGAGGTGGCTGAGGCCGGCAGAGCCACCCTTTGGTGCCAGGTGAGGATTTAATCTTACAACTTCACACGCAGTAAATATGTGTCTGGTAGGTCACAGTTGCCTTCTCGCCAGATTTTCCCCCTACTATTTTTAAATCTGTGCTAATCTGTTTTTTATAGTAAGTGGATGAAGAGTCTGAAATAAGTAAGAACATGTGTCCCAATCACAAAAGAAAGGCGACAAACTTGAAGTTGAGACAACATTGCATCTTTAACATTGCACTGATCACTGGCCAATCTCCACCAGTGTTGGGCAGCAATGAGTTACTCAGTAACGTGTTTCCACTAACTAGTATTGTAAAGGATTACTATTTCTAAAACAGTAATAATATTACAGTTACTAATCCAAGTAAAGCCACATTACTGCGTTACTAGAATGCACCATCTTTGACGTGAATGCATGGCAGGTCAGGTGCAATTCATTTCGAGACGCTAGCCTACCTAGTAGTAGGTAAAATAATATTATTACTTTTTAAATAAGTAAAAAGTAACTTATTATAATTTATGATTAACTTGCTCTCCATTTAGCCTGTACCCCCATATGGCCTTACCATTCCAAATCTAGTCACGCACCTGCTTGCCAGGTAGTTAATCAAATTATTATTTCATCCTGCTATACAATTGCAATAGCCAACATCATACACTTGGTCATGTGCACTGCAACAATGAGGGGGGATTGTAAACCCTTAAAGGAGAGTAAGTGATTCTGCAGTAGGAGTGTTGATATTTAAACTGTTGCTAATTGGCTGGAACAATATTGTGAGGCAAGGTCCACACCACTTTCTTTGTTTTCCATTTAACATTAATGCATTATTGTGACAGGTATTGGGCAGGCAAGTGGAGGGTTAAAATAATATATTTAATGGTGGTGTGGGCCTTTCTTTTTTACAAAGTACAATATACAGTTCAGAGCCCTCCTAATCCCAGTATTTATCCAGGTCCTTGGAAATATAGCTATACTAATAAAATGTTCCCTCATTATACTTCAGAAAGAGGACCCCCTGCACAACCGTATCATGCTCTACCAGATGGTGGCTCTGTATGATTACGCTGCTCAGGGCCCAGAGGACCTGGAGTTCAGCGAAGGAGACACCATTGACATCCTGGGTGAAGGTGAGGCACTGCAAGTCAACCTACTTTGCTTACCAGTAGAATCATAGAAACTGTTTTCATCTGGCACTTTCATTAAAATGTTCTAATTGGCTTCTCTGTTCAGATGTTAGTCTTACTGTCTCTTTATGTTTGTCTCTCACACCTCCTTTAGTTAATGAGGAGTGGTTGGAGGGACATTGTGCAGGAAATATCGGCATCTTCCCCAGCTGCTTTGCCTACAGGGAGAATGGCAACATCACCCAGAGCCTCGAGTTATAGAAATAGACGTGTTACTGTATAGTCATCTCTAATAAACATATTAACCTATGAATGGAGGCTGTTTACTGCCTTGGAAGACCCAAACTACACACTTAAAGGCACATACAGTGTGCTCAGTAATGACTTTATTATAAATGACTATATTACAAAGATTTCTTTCTCATATGCTATCACTATAATGTTACTATAGTGGCTCACTAGTCTATGTAAATGCTCTGTATTTGTATAGTGCCTTTCTTGTCTTTTCGACCACTCAAAGCGCTTTTACACTACATCTGCATTCACCAGTCACACACATTCATACACTGAGCCTAAGTGCTCAAACAGAAACTACCATTCGGGGTTCATTATCTTGTCTAAGAACACTTCGACGTGCGGCCTGGAGGAGCCGGGGATTGAACCGCCGACCTTCCGATCAACGAAAAAATGAAAAAATCAATATGTGGCGGTCAGCTTTGGTACAGTGGCAGGTAGCCACAAATAATCAGTGTATGGGAAACACTGGAGTGATGATGTAAATGTGCCAATATTATGTAGCTGCAGTTTCAGGACCCCCGCAATTCTGGGACCGCAGTTCTAGGACTGTAGTTCTTTTGCGACAACGGCATCTAGTGGAGTGGGGGTGGTAACGCACAGCAACACCGAAGGAGGTTAACCCTGCCTTCCAGGACGTCGGCCGGTCGACATGTATATTGCAGAACACAACAGAACACGACAATATAATCAATAACTTAAGTTTAGGCACACACTTGGTGGTTGTGGTAAGGGTAATTGGCTTCAGGGGGTTGTAAAGAGTAACATAGCTAGCTGGCTAGCCAGCCAGACAGCTAGTTGGCAGTATCAAAGTAAACAAGGGTCCTAGAAATGTAGTTCTGGTCCTAGGATTGCAGTCCTGAAACTGCAGCAGATACACTTGGGATGGTGGTGCCTGATTAAATGTAATTAAGATGAGCTTGAACATAAGTGTGTTTTTAGTTAGAAAAACAAGAGGCTCAATGTTCAGTTTATTAGCAAGTAAGTTAGCAACTGGGACAGGAAGAGAAACGCCTCAGAAGTTGCCTGAGAATCCTCTGGCTTTTAAGATCTCTTCAGTATCAAATTAATTCATAGTTGTCAGTACATCCAGTGGCATGCAGCAAACATGAACTGTTATTAGTTAATTCAGCGAACTGTATATTAATGAATCATACACGTATTAAAAGGGTCGGGTTAATTTTCGGTCATTATTTAAATATATATAGCCTACACCATACTGGGCTCATTTGGAGTAAAGCTCAGCATTAAAGCACGGTATGGACAAGCACTTAATGGCAAATAAAGATGTCTTTATTAACTAATTTCAGGCATTGTTTATTCCTTTTATTATTTTATGTAGCCATTTTGCTACAATTAGTGGGAAGGAGATACAACAGCTGCAGCAGCCTCTCTGTTTCGACCCGACTGTTTCGACCTGACATTTATTTTATTTGTGAGATGGAAGAATTTTGAAAGTTCCGTGTAGCACATGGATAATGCGTAAAACCAGGAGCGTTGTACTTCATCCAGGCAACACAAACCATTGTAGGTCTGTGAGTGGGAGCGGGACGCTGGAGCATACAGGGCGAGGGAGAGGTGGTTGCAGGAGCGGAGACCCCCCAAAATATCACAAATCATATTTTCAGGGGAGCCTTATTAAGAGGAGCTTAAGTGCCCCCTGGCTCCCCCGTAGTTCGCACTGTCCCTAGCCTCCAGAAAAAACCCTGGATAAACATATTCTGATTTTCTTAGATCGCTCATGTAACCAGCAGCACAAAACAAAATGCTTCCTTGATGCTGACTTACTTAATCTAAAATTGGAGAATTTTTTGAGTGGCTCCTAGGCAAAGCAATGCGCCACAACAAGGAAATGTTTTTGCTCTAGTGAGTTCGAACCCAGCTTGACACGATCTTGCAAAACAAGTAGCTTACTTGCTCACTTCTACAATCATATTCGCCACAGATGATATGAGATGCAATGTGACCTGAAAAGAAATAGCCTTATATAAAATTAAATAAAATATATAATATTGACTTTTTTCAAAGTCCGGGTTCCGGCCCTCCTTTCTCCCCAACCACGTCCTTACTCAGTCTTTTCTGTGTTGACCTATGACGCTATAGGTATCCCCAGTGCGTTACAAACAGACACCGATGGGTCTTGACCATGCCTCCACAAGTCAGGGAGTGAGAAAAGGGTTGTAGGGATACAACAACGGTCATAGATAAAACAAAACGCAGCTCCTTTGTTCATTTTGGGTTTAAAACAGTAAAACAACGATGTCAGATATCAGTGTTTTTGTTTACCATTCTTGCATTTTTCCGTCTTGGTTTTAAAACTGAAAAAACAAAAAACTACTTGTTTTTTTGGGTTTTTCTGATTTGGTTTTTTAACGGAATAATTCTAGACCATACTCTATGATGTTATTTACAGAAACCCAACAGTTCCCACCAAGAGCAGCACTAGGCGACAGAGGCAAGGAAAAACTTCCTTTTAAGAGGCAGAAACCTCGAGCAGAACCATGGCTCAGGGTGGGCGGCCATCTGCCTCCACCGGTTGGGGGTGAAGGAGAGAGAGGGAGAGAGAGCAAGAGAGGAACAGAGAGAATGAGGGCAAGAGAGGAACAGAGAGAAAAAGAGAGGGATGGAAGGAGAGAGAGGGGAGGGAGGTAACCTACACAATATACACACACAGAGGTACAGACAGTAAAGGTGATGTTGCTATAGACTAAATGAAAAATGGTACAGATATGTATAGTAGTGTTAATGATAACAATCGTAATGTTAATGATTATACTAACAATAGGACTAGTAACAATAATTGTAGCAGAGGGTGTTGAGCAGGAACAGGTGACTCGCAAACACAGATCCAGACTCCACAGCTCCAGAGCCAGAAACACCTGCAGGAAGTGATAGGAGGAGGGACGAGAAAGCACAAGACTACCGGAAAGGGGAGAAGTTGTTAGTAACATGCAATAATGGGATGAGGTTGCATACAGAGGGAGAGAAAGTAGAGGAGAGAGGAGCTCAGTGCATCATGGGAAATCCCCGGGCAGTCTAGGCCTATAGCAGCATAACTAAGGGATGGTTCAGGACTCACCTGAGCCAGCCCTAACTATAAGCTTTATCAAAGAGGAAAGTCTTAAGCCTACTCTTAAATGTGGAGATGGTGTCTGCCTCCTGAACCCAAACTGGAACCTGGTCCCAAGGAGAGGAGCTTGATAGCTGAACGCTCTGGCTCCCATTCTACTTTTGGAGACTCTAGGAACCACAAGTAACCCTGCATTCTGGGAGCGCAGCGCTCTGGTGGGGGTAGTAAGGTACTATGAGCTCTTTAAGATAAGATGGTGCCTGACCATTAAGAGCTTTGTAGGTAAGAAGAATGATTTTAAATTCTATTCTGGATTTTACAGGAAGCCAATGCAGAGAAGCTAAGACAGGAGAAATATGATCTCTTTTTCTGGTTCCTGTCAGAACACGTGCTGCAGCATTCTGGATCAGCTGAAGAGTCTTAATAGACTTTTTCCAGCAGCCTGATAATAAGGAATTGCAGTAATCCAGCTTAGAAGTAACAAATGCATGGACTAGTTTTTCTGCATCATTTTTAGACAGGATGTCCCCGATTTTTGCAATATTACGTAGGTGAAAAAAGGTGGTCCTTGAAATTTGCTTAATGTGAGACTTAAACAACATGTCCTGATTAAAGATAACTCCAAGATTCCTCACAGTGGTGCTGGAGGCCAGGGCGATGCCATCAAGGGAAACTATATCTTTAGGTGCTTAGGCCCCAGAACAATAAATTCAGTTTTATCTGAGTATAACATTAGAAAATTACAGGTCATCTAAGTTTTAACATCCTGAAGGCACATTTGAAGTTTAGCTAACTGATGAGTTTCATCTGGCTTGATAGATAGATATAACTGAGTATCATCTGCATGACAATGAAAGTTTATGGAATATTTCCTGATAATATTGCCTAAAGGAAGCATATATAAAGTGAAGAGGATTGGTCCGAGCACAGATCCTTGTGGAACTCCATGACTAACTTTGGCATGCATGGAGGACTCATCGTTAACATGTACAAACTGAAATCGATCTGATAAATAGGACTTAAACCTGCTTAGAGCGGTTACTTTAATGGCAATGAAATGTTCCACTCTCTGTAATAGGATCTGATGGTCAATGGTATCAAATGCAGCACTAAGAGCTAGTAAAACCAGTACAGAGACAAGTTCTTTGTCTGATGCAATGAGGAGGTCATTTTCACCAGTGCTGTCTCTGTGCTATGATGAGCTCTAAATCCTGACTGAAAATCCTCAAATAAACTATTGCTCTGTAGAAAGTCACACAGCTGTTTAGCAACTGCTTTCTCCAGGACCTTAGAGAGAAATGGGAAGTTAGATATAGGTCTATAGTTGGCTAAAACATCTGGATCAAGTTTGGGCTTTTTCAGAAGAGGTTTAATTACAGCTACTTTAAAGTACTGTGGTACATAGCCTGTTGATAGAGATAGATTGATCATATCTAGTATAGAAGTGCTGACTAAGGGTAAAACATCTCCATCACCCAGCCAGGTTTCAGTAAGACAAAATAAATCAATATCATAATCCGATATTAGTTCATTTACTAGTACAGCTTTAGAAGAGAGAGATCTGATGTTTAAGAGTCCACATTTAATTTTCCTATTAGTTTGCACTATTGCTCTTGTGGTTTTAATTTTTATGAGGTTTTTATGCACAGCTCCTCTTCTGTTTACCTTTGATTTAAATAACTTTGATGGTCAGGGGGCAGACACCGTCACTATAGGGTTTCACTAAGTAACTCCTGAAATGGAGGGGCAGAGAAGTGTGTTAGACTGCGACTCTGCGTAGGGCTCAGGGTGGGTAACTGCTGAATTAGAATGGCAGAGAAGTGTGTTAGACTGTGACTCTGCGTAGGGTTTTGGGTGGGTAACTGCTGAATTAGAAGGGCAGAGAAGTGTGTTAGACTGCGACTCTGCCTCCTGGTCTCAACTCTGGGTTGTCATGGATTTGGTCCACTAATAAACTTGGCCAGATTTCTAGAAATGAGAGCTGCTCCTTCCCAAGTGGGATGGATGCCGTCTCTCCGAATCAGAACAGATCTTCCCCAGAAAGTCTGCCAAGCTTCCAGTAAAATCCAGAATAGAATTTAAAATCATTCTTCTTGCCTACAAAGCTCTTAATGGTCAGGCACAATCTTATCTTAAAGAGCTCATAGTACCTTTATTATCCCACCAGAGCACTGCGCTGCCAGAATGCAGAGTTACTTGTGGTTCCTAGAGTCTCCAAAAGTAGAATGGGAGCCAGAGTGTTCAGCTATCAAGCTCCTCTCCTGTGGAACCAGGTTCCAGTTTGGGTTCAGGAGGCAGACACCATCTCCACATTTAAGAGTAGGCTTAAGACTTTCCTCTTTGATAAAGCTTATAGTTAAGGCTGGCTCAGGTGAGTCCTGAACCATCCCTTAGTTATGCTGCTATAGGCCTAGACTGCCGTGGGACTTCGCATGATGCACCGAGCTCCTCTCTCCTCTACTTTCTCTCCCTCTGTATGCAACCTCATCCCATTAATGCACGTTACTAACTCGACATCTCCCCTTTCCGGTAGTCTTGTGCTTTCTCGTCCCTGTCCTCTCTCCTATCACTTCCTGCTGGTGTTTCTGGATCTGTGGTTGCGAGTCACCAGCTGGCCCTGTGTTCCTGCTCGACAACCTCTGATACAATTTTTGTTTCTAGTCCTATTGTTATAATCATAAACATTACTGTATATATCTGTACCATTTTTCATTTGGTCTATTGCAACAACACCTTTACTGTCTGTACCTCTGTGTGTACAGGTGCTGGTCATATATATCAAAAAGTTGATTTATTTCAGTAATTCCATTCAAAAAGTGAAACTTGTATATTGTATACATTCATTCCACACAGACTGATATATTTCAAGTGTTCATTCCTTTTAATTTTGATGATAATAACTGACAACTAATGAAAACCCCAAAATCAGTATCTCAGAAAATTAGAATATTGTGAAAAGGTTCAATATTGAAGACACTTGGTGCCACACTCTAATCAGCTAATTAACTCAAAACACCTGCAAAGGCCTTTAAATGGTCTCTCAGTTTAGTTCTGTATGCTACACAATCATGGGGAAGACCGCTGACTTGACAGCTGTCCAAAAGACGACCACTGACACCTTGCACAAGGAGGGCAAGACACAAAAGGTCATTGCTAAAGAGGCTGGCTGTTCACAGAGCTCTGTGTCCAAGCACATTAATAGAGAGGCGAAGGGAAGGAAAAGATGTGGTAGAAAAAAGTGTCAAGCAATAGGGATAACCGCACCCTGGAGAGGATTGTGAAACAAAACCCATTCAAAAATGTGGGGGAGATTCACAAAGAGTGGACTGCAGCTGGAGTCAGTGCTTCAAGAACCACCATGCACAGACGTATGCAAGACATGGGTTTCAGCTGTCGCATTCCTTGTGTCAAGCCACTCTTGAACAAGACGTCAGCGTCAAGCATCAGAAGCGTCTCGCCTGGGCTAAAGATAAAGGGCTGGACTGTTGCTGAGTGGTCCAGAGTTATGTTCTCTGATGAAAGTAAATTTTGCATTTCCTTTGGAAATCAAGGTCCCAGAGTCTGGAGGAAGAGAGGAGAGGCACGGAATCCACATTGCTTGAAGTCCAGTGTAAAGTTTCCGCACCTGCACACAGTGCCAAAGCTACCAGTACCTGGTTTAAGGACCATGGTATCCCTTTCCTTAATTGGCCAGCAAACCCCCCTGACCTTAACCCTATAGAGAATCTATGGGCTATTGTGAAGAGGAAGATGCGATACGCCAGACCCAACAATGCAGAAGAGCTGAAGGCCACTATCAGACAAATGTGACATTCACTAAGAAGTTACATAAAAAAAGAATTATCTGTACACTGAATAGTTTTGAAGCTCTACAGATGGTGTCATTTATTGTGACCTTTGAGTAGGTCTTGTGGATATTACATGTTTATTGGCTTACCGTATAGTGTGTAGTGAGGCAAAAGGGTGAAAAACATTAACTGATAGAAAGCACATATTTGCTACAAGTGCATTCGATCAGCTGATTGTTTATTTTTGCTCTGTGTGGGCTACTTGCCTGAGAATACCTCAAGAGTTTGCAACATTGCAATTAATGATACATCTAGTGGGGTTCATAATTTCTCAGTTAGCAGGTCATTCTTTGTTTAAGCACTTTACCCAGTTTTGTTTGGATTTGTGCTCATTCTCTTGTCTTTAAACTAGACTTACTGTACATGAGAGCAGCAAACAAGGCACTCTTCAAAACCTTCTCTGGCTCTAGTTGCTGAATGTAAGGCTCCTATGTTATCTTCAAGTGTAAGGTACAATGTTAAAAAACTGCATAACTATTTAGTCTTCTGACCTTTTCTGACCAAGGTCAGAAGACGAAACAGTATTTTCACTTTTCTATGTATACTAGACTGCTCTCCCTTAGCAAAAGAGTTAAGATTTAATATTCAATGTTTTATCTGTGTTGCATGATGAGCTGGTTTTTTCAATTGACAATCAGAATGTAAAATGAACATTTTGAGTCAGTGGTAAAGACAAAATAAGTCTAAAGTATAAATATATTTAGAATTTATTGCAATGGGAACCATAAACCATTTTTTTGATGGACATAAAACACAGATGTTTAAAGCCACAGTGGACAATGAGGAGATCCAGTGCTGCTCTTCCTAGCAGGGAGTGGGAATAGAAGTAGAGAATACCTTTTAATGCCTTAATAGGCCAAAAAGTGGAACTATGGCTACCATTATGCAAGCAAAATAGCTCATGTTACCATATTTAACTTAACATTAGCTTTCCATTGACTTATTAAAAGAAACACTATAATCAAGTGACATCCAAATTATTGACTCATAAGTTATGTGAAAATCTGAAATCAGGTTTAATTGATTTACTTCAAATAGTTTGTTAGACATTTAACAGTTAGAACTTAGTTTTAAGCTGATTCACGTTTAGACAATTGTGGCGTTTCAGTTGTGTGTGTAAAAGCATTTTACTTGTATGTGTGTGAGCTTTTCAGTATAGTATGTGAATGAGTTTGGTTTCATATGTGTATGTATATCTCATAGAATAGCACCATGTCCTTTTCGAGAGTAGCAAAATCCTGAAAGCACCCACTGAATCTGAAAGTTCATTTCAGCCAAAAATTGCCCTGGATTGTACAGTGGAGTTTAATGGCGTTGCCTCCCTGTTCGCTGGCTTTGTTACATATTAGTGTAGATAGTCCACGTCTTTCACCAGCCATAGCGGGTGCTCCATCGGTAGTGATTCCGCTCATTTTAGTCAATGGCAGTTTAATTTCATCAACAGCTGAACAGACGGAGTCAAATAAATCCTCTTATATCTTCTCTTGTATCTGTGCTTTCATCGCAAGCTAAAGAGAAAAAAATCAAAATTCACTCCCCTGTCACCCACTTGCCTTTTAATGTCTGAAGATATTTCCTCAATTCTCCACGGTATTACGAGCCAGACAAACATTTGCAAACTCTTGCTTCTTTTCAGGGCAAATGTTATCCACTATCTTCATCACACAGTCTTTGATAAACTCACCCTCTGTAAAAGGTTTGCCACATTTGGCGATTAACATCGCTCCGCTGCTGGGAGGCCAAGACTACTTCAAGCTGCTTCACTTTTTCTTCGCGGTCGATCCCGGTCAACTTGTCATATGCATTAGCCTGATAGTGCCTCTTGACTTCTTTAGAAACAGCAACACTCTGTTGGCAAATTAGGCAAATTCAACTGTTTCGGTTTTCAGTAAAGAAATACTGTAATTTCCATTGCTTTTGGAAACGGCGACCCTTGGTATCAACCTTTCTCTTTTTAGCCGTATGTTACGGCTGCCGCTGGTGTAACACCAAAATCTGTGACCTATCAGATTCTGTGACTACACCCAAACGACAATGTTTTCCTAACCATAACCAAGTACTTTTGGTACCTAAACCCAACCAAGTACTTTCATTGTAATCAGTTTAACACATTTGCTCGCCTCAGTTACATCTTGGCCCCCTACTTGACTCAAAATGTTCTGAATGTAGCATTTAAGTATAGTTCATTGCGATTTATTATCTTGTTAATATTTAGATAATAATTAGCTGTGTATAGATAAGGTGTATGGAATAAATCAAAAAAGGCATTTCAAATACATGTGAAAAAGAAAAGAATAATGGGACGCACCACAAATATAATGACATTTTCAAGAGTAAAGACTTTTATAAAAAGCTGTAGAGAACACTAAACAGCTCTTAATCTTCCCAGAACAAGCTCTCCTCAAAAACTGAGTATATGGTGAGGTGGGCAGTTTTGTGTGAGGACACCAAGATGCCCACAGACTGACCAGGGACAACCTCCACAGTGGAACAGTGGGCCAGGAACTTCATTACTTCACAGCTTATAACGGAGCATTAAGAACAACGTTATTCAAAGAAACTCACCAATGCATTTAGCAAGATTTTTGCACAAGACATGGAGACTCTGAGATATATCAGTGGAGGAAGGCTTCCTAGTCTCATGAGACCTAATCTGAGCTTCTTGGACTTTTTGGGGTGGGATTGTGTCCTCAGTGAAGGTGGTCATGTGGAAGGTGGGTAGGTAGGATGTTGATGATTTATTATATACTCTCTTGTCATTGTATCTTATAGTTTTTATACACTCTATTACATCACATTTATCCTGGAAGCATGTAATTCATGCCAGAGCTGTTAAATAAGAGAGTTACGACACTCTTTGATCTCACTGCCACTGCGGTCACTTTCTCCA
This sequence comes from Micropterus salmoides, assembly GCF_014851395.1. Lineage (NCBI taxonomy): Eukaryota > Metazoa > Chordata > Actinopteri > Centrarchiformes > Centrarchidae > Micropterus > Micropterus salmoides. The sequence continues at coordinate 1,902,189 of NW_024044459.1, read as the reverse complement.
TGCAGCTCTCAGTAGTTCCTAACCATCCGCGCTGTCAACCACTTTGAATGGTTTCAGGCACGACAGACTCCAGCACCAACTATATTTTCAACAGTTTTCGGATAAATATTAAGGCATAATGTGTATTGATTACTATCCCGACTTACATATGATAGCATTTCTTCTGGGGAGTCGCGGAAGCAGTATTATTGGTTTTTGTGTTTAATTTTAGAGGGAAGAGGTGTAACGTTACAACGCATTAACAACAGACCTTATTTGCAGTAATTTTCGTATAATATGCATTGATTACTACGTTAACAGTACTTACAGTAGTGAATTTTTTCTCTGAAGACGCATTCACATAAACATTCCCAACAAGTAAATATCAATAAAAAACTGAAACTCAATTTAAGTCAAGAAAGAAGTTTGATCAATAGTGTAAAATATATAAAGCAACCAGTTGCATACAACAGAATACAAAGTGAGGTTGTTTTTGGTAAGTCATTCCACTGTCAAAAGCAGACCATGTCATAGAGACTCGAGCCTGGTGCTGCTGGAAAGAACAGGAAGAAGAAAGATGAAATATTATAATATAAATAATAATTATAATATTCATGGAAAACCAATGTTTCCTAAAAATTTTCATGAGGTTGAGATTACAGGAGTGAGAGTACACACCTACAGTTAGGTCCAGTTGTATCTAGCATGATTTTGGTTATTTGGTTCTGCTCCAGTAAAGAATTTGATATTAAGTAACTAAAAACTTTTTTCATGTTATTTCAGTGGACTAAAAGTTGTCGGACAAGTTCCTATACACCATAATAAAATGGTCATATTTAGTACTACTACTTTGTTGCAGATTCTTTGAATTTGATGACCAAATAATAAATACCATAAGGGGGATCAAGTGTGTACACATCCAGGTAAAAATATTCAGGTGAAAAGTATTATCGCTGCAAGGCAAAAAAGGAAGAAAGTCTGCACACTTTTAGGTTGCAAATAATTCTATATGTTAATTCTCTGTATTTTAAGGCAACATTGCAATTAATAATCAAGATTTGAAGGAGAACACTTTTCTCAAATAAGAACGTATGCTTTTGTGGGTCATCACTGTTGAGATTTGCAGTAGTTTAGGTGGCAGGCTAGCCCAGTGGTTTGGGTGACCCCACTTAACCACACATCCCAGAGGAGCAACAGGGAAAGCCTTGACTTGTGTCTGCAGTGGTAATGTAATAAGTACACCAGCTCAGCCATGAATTCTGCCTTTATGTTGCCTATACTTTTCAGGATTTGTTTACACCGTCATAGACACCGTTTTAATTCACTTACATGTTTTATCACTGCGGTCATAATTGGTGATGTTGGTGTTGTACTGAGCTGCATTATATTAAGAGGAGTTTATGATATTCTGGCTCTGTCATGTACAGTATGTAAATAGGGAGGACAAACAAATCCTCATATACAACACAATATAGTTCAGTTAAACACCCCCTTTAATTATAACCTCGGTATTAAGCATTTAATTAAATGTACATATTTATGCTCATAGGTGTAAATTTAATTAAATAATGGCACAGCTGTTGTATTCAACTGCATTACATTGTACAGGGGCACCTAATAAGGCCACTAAGGGCACGGTGCGAACTAGGGGGGAGCCAGGGGGAGCTAAGCTCCCCTTAATGAGACATCAGCTCCCCTACAAACATGACTTGTGATATTTTGGGGGGTCTCTAAAATTTTGACAGCATGCTTTATTACCATTAATTTCTATATTTCTCTATAATCATGGATCCATGCGTAAAATCAGGAGCGCCAGACTTCATCCAGCCAGAGGAGAACGATCACCGACCGTCTGCAGCGGGCCGGTAGCTCCGCAATCTCCTGTCCCTGGCCCTGTACGCTCCATTGCCCCACTCCCTCTCCGGTATGGGTTGTGTCGCTAGTATGACCGACACGATGTGAACGGTTTGTGATCGTTCCCCCTGGCTGGATGAATATTACGCGTGATCCATGCACTATTTTGACTGGGGGCTCTCCGCAGAGCCACGCAACTTCCCTCTCACGGAGAAAAGAAAGGTCAGGTCGTAAACATAGCCGCAGCTGTGGTGTGAAGCGTAATTGCATAGCAAAATGGCTACATATGATGGGGCAATGGGTCGGCCGCCCCCATGCACCCACGCTACCTCTGCTTATGAGGATGATATTACTGTAGTTGATTCATATAAACTGGAACCAAATTTCAATTTGTTTGGCAGCAATTTTTCATTTGGGGGAAGACAATATCCTGCAGCAAACTGACAAAATGACTAACATATTAAGCATAACCACTCATCCAAGGCTTCAAATATTTCCCATCAGAATTCTGTGAGTGACCACCTATGCTAGGTCCATGTTTTTTCCAAAGTACACAGACATCCAGGAGATAATACTTTCTCTGTGATTTCTCCATATTAAAGTGCATGAGACATTTATGAAATTTTATTAAGCAACTATATTGAAAACTGCGCAGTTATGACGGTGCTGTATCTGCTACTAAATAAAACCCCCAAAACAAATAAGGTTCTGGCAGTGAGAATTAATTAAAGCCATAGTTATGGCAAAATAAAAGCAGATATTATTTGACAACAAGACCTCCAAACCCATTTTATCCATTTGATTTCTGAGGACAAAGTGGAAAAATAACTGTTGACTGACTTCATTTATTCAGTATTATTGAGCCAAAGACCAAAGACAGTATACAGTCCTAAATGTGACTATATTATCTTTGTTTCCACATTTACTTAAACAGATCAGGCATTATCTTGATCGTTGCTCCCTTTGATAATACTAAAAGCAATAAATCAAATTGGCACTTTCTTAGACTAAAGTATATATATATATATATATATATATATATATATATATATACTGAAGTTTAGAATGAAAAACACAGACTTCAGTCGGTATCAGGTCTTCCTCCTGTCCTCTGTCCTCCTCCCTCTGCTGCTGTTGTGAGTCTCTGCCTGTATTCCAATATCCATAGTACCGTACAATTGTACAAACTACTGTGGAGTCTTTGTTCTGAAACCTAGTTATCAAGCTTAATTTATCGTCTCCAGCTCCGATCTGCAGTGACCTAAACTTGACACCCAGGTGGACACATTGGTTTTCATCCTTTTCTAACGTGACTATTTCTGTTTCAATCTGTGAATGTCTATAAACATCCATATGCTTATGTAGTATTAGCATGCTAGGCTAACAGCCAGTCAGTTGTGACTTTATATCCACACTGGCACATCTTTCAGAGCACATAAACTCTGTAAACACAATTGTCCCCTGTCCAGCATGGAGTTATTAACCAGAAACACAGTGGGTACACCTTATTTTTTATAGTCTATGCGCAACCACCGTAACATTGTCACTGGCATCTACGCCTTTTCCTACTGTTTAGTAACCCTGTTTTCCGGTGGGGTCTTGACCTTAAATGAGACACACAGAAAAGGCAAACTGGTCTACTGGCAATGTGAAAGGAGTCAATTGCCTATTTTAAGCGTGAACCAGCATATACATGCTAATTTGGGTATAATGGGGTATATTGCTTTTCTTGACACTTAATGCCATATGCTGAATTTCCTTTTTAATGTTTTAATGCATTTTGTAAAGCACTTGAATGTGAAATGTGTTCTACAAATCCTATTTAGCATTTTGTTCACAATAAAAACATGTACAAAAATGTGTCAACCAGCAAATGGAAGAGACTCGGTGGCAGAGGGGTCACTCTGTATCCTCAAGGGGATCATGTTGACATGATGAGAAATGCAGAAGGCCAAATTTATGTGTTTTTTGTGTTTAACAGCGTAGACTGAATGCCTCTTCAGGGTCAGGGGCCCAGCTGTGCCGCATCCTGTCAGGAGCCCCATCTCTTCAGCAGCACCCTGGTGTGGCAGAAATGTTTCCTGGGACTCTCATTATGCGAATTGGCAGAAAGAGGGAGCTTGTTACTGTCATGAGGAGGAGGACAACTCTATAAATAGCTGTTTAAAAAAAGCCTTAGGCTCTGGTTATGACAAGCATAACACTGAGGTATTTGCTATAATGCATCATGATCAGCTTAAAGGCTCACAGGCATACACCTATACTGTCATATGTGTCCACATGAACAAGCCAACACATCAAAAAACCCAAAACAAAGATAAATTATAGTTGTCACAAGCAGAGATTCAACTTGTTATTTTGTGTAATAAAATGTGTATAATTCTGACATTATACCACTTTGAGGAGTTATTTGTAAACCTTTGCTATTCCTGCTTTATCTCAACAATGACATCAGCCAATGCCTTGCCAGAAATAATCATTTAAAGGGTGAGTGGTGTTGTCAGTTTCTAAGCAACAAATACACACAAATGCACACATACACCTGCGTCATTTCCTATACACAGAGGATCTGAGAGCATCCAATTCAGCGCTCCCTGACAGTTGTGCACAGGGAAGGCGCCGTCGTAGAAACCGGACAGCTGGAGTTGTTGTTCAGTATTAATAATACACGTGGCTAAGGATAAATGTTATTATAGGGTACCGTTTTATGATTTACAACGACAGAGAGAGCATTCCAGGGAATTTTAATCTGCCGGGTTTCAGATATTACACCGGACACTATTTGAATCGCTAAGTCTCGTCCCAGTGATGGCAGCGGAAGAGCTTTTGTTGTGCATGGAATAAAACAACTACAGGGCAGAGAGAACCTTTAGGCATTTAGTGCAAGAAGAATAAGAACATCGACTGGGGAAATGGTTTGTTTCTGGAAGACATGCTGTGTGCATCAGCACCATTACGCGCGTAGATCACCGGTCACCTGTTGAAGTTGCGTGGTGAGCTGGTTCAGGTTTTGCTTTCAAACGGGAGGATCGACTTGAACAGCTCTTTAACAAATGCCCGACCCGTCCACCGGTCTGTATGATGCACTGATTCCCCGTTATGTTGTAGGATGAGCGCTGATCTGGAGAGCGTTTCGCTCAACACATCGGCAAACTCGGCCGGCTCGGGGGTGCGTGCGCTCTCGGCAAACGTTCGGAGGCTCCACAACGCTCTCAACCTGCTGCTTAGCGACCTGGAGAGAGAGCAGTTTATCCACTGTCTTAATGTGTACCACGCCAAGCGCAACGTCTTCGACCTGGTCCAAACTCTCAAAGTGATTCTCAACTCGCCCGACAAACGACAGCTGCTGCCCATGCTGCGCCTGGTCATCCCGAGGTCCGACCAGCTGCTGTTCGACCAGTACACGTCCGAGGGACTCTACCTGAAGACATACCTCCTCCCCAGCAACTGTAGCGCGGAGGGTTTTGGAGACGAGGGCGACTCAACTCTGCAGAAATATGTCAGTTCCATTCAGGAGCAGCCCCTCTCTTCGGGCTATCCGGGTGTCAGCGCAGCGGCGGAGCCGTCGGCTTCCATGGCCCCGCCATTCTTCGAGGGTCCCTTTGGAGAAGTGCGCAAAGTCACCCTGACGCGCTCTAGGAGCCACGAGGGTCTAGGCTTCAGCATCCGCGGCGGGTCGGAGCATGGCGTGGGGATCTACGTGTCCCTAGTGGAGCCTGGCTCGTCGGCCGAGAGAGAGGGACTCAGGGTCGGGGACCAGATAGTGGCCGTTAACGACATGATGTTTGACAATGTCACTCACATAGATGCAGTGAAGGTAGGATTTCATGCATGTGTGTGAGTGCGGGAGTTTGAGCGGTGTGTGTGTGTGTGTGTGTGTGTGCGTGTGTATTCCAGAGGCTAAACAGTGTATGATTCAGGCAGAGAGAACATGCATTCCCACAGAAGCACACAGTGCTTTGCAGTGCTGCAGCACTAGTTTGTGACTGTGCTGCTTCCTAAGGGGCCCTCAGATCCCATTGGAAGCTGCCTCCAGTCCAGCTACTTTTTATTAATTCTTACTGGCACAATGACCCAAGATAAACTCAAATGTTCAAAATCAGATGGAATAAAGGCATTTTCTCTTGTTAAAAAGAAAAAATAACATTGAGTTGTTTCAAGCAGTTGTATCCTATGTTAGTGTTGTTTGTTGTATGTCACAGACACCAGGGGTCTTTGATGTGATTTATTCCTAGGGGACAACATGGGGAGGCTTCATGAATTAGAATTAACTGATAACATAATTACTAGTAACTAATTGCACATTTTTGCCATTGAAATCTATGGGGCTCTGAAGTTCACATCTCACCTTTTCATTAGTTACTAACTATTCATATACTTACTAGTAACCATTTCCATTCACTATTCACTATTATTTAGCTACTAGTGCAACTAGTTGTAAGGAACAGTGCATGGGCAGTGCAGATAGTAGAGTAGGTTATAGGTTACAGTAACCTACATTAGTCAGTATTCTACTTTCTGTATTGGAGTTACAAGTGAATTACTTGTTGGAAATGCTTCCTCTGTAGAAAGCATACCTAAAAACTTAGGCAAATAAGATAAACATAAATTATGTGGTCATATCAGAAGTGGCAGGGTGACATTTACATGCACATTGGTGCAAAATGGGGCAGGAGATAAAATAATATGCACAGTGCTGTAAACATAAGCCAGAGTCCTAGCACATTAACCAGCTCATTCCAGAAGCTGAGAGTATACAGTACATCTTTTAGCAAATACTTTAGTTTTGCCACCCACTGTCACTGTCCTTGCACTCACAGTCAGGTTTATTTCACAACGCTCTGCCGTTTTAAAAGACATGTTTCAGGATCTGACGTGTGTGTGTGTGTGTGTAAAAAAGCATCCACATTCTGTTATAACATCCCCAGACTCTGTGATGCTGATTCACAGGGACCAAAAACTGTTCACCTGCTCCACCTCAGATCCACTGATGTAGACAGGAGTGTGTGTTTTATCTCCTTTGGTGTGTCCACCAATCCGAACTGTCTGCGTCTGTTTGTGAGGAAGTCCAATATCCACTTGCAGAGTGTGGTACTTAAGATTTGCGATTGAGATATGGTGACTGTGAAAGCCATTGGAGTACATTGTCATGTTCAAGAAACCAGTTTGAGATGATTTGAGCTCTGTGACATGATGCATTATCCTGCTGGAAGTAGCCATCAGAAGATGGGTACACTGTGGTCATAAAGGGATGGACATGGTCAGCAACAATACTCTGGCAGGCTGTCGTGTCTAAACGATGCTCAACTGGTACTACTACTGGTACCCAAAGTGTGCCAAGAAAATATCCCCACACCATTACACCACCACCACTAGCCTGAACCGTTGATACAAGCGGGATGGATCCATGCTTTCATGTTGTTTATGCCAAATTCTGACCCTACCATCTGAATGTTGCAGCTGAAATCGAGACTCATCAAACCAGGAAATGTTTTTACCATCTTCTGTTCTCTACTGTTCTTAGCTGACAGGAGTGGCACCCAGTGTGGTCTTCTGCTGTTGTAGCACATCTGCTTCAAAGATCAACGTGTTCAAAGATGGTATTCTGCATACCTTGGTTGTAACGAGTGGTTATTTTAGTTACTGTTTACTTTTGCTTCTTATGTTTAACAGTGTTTGACACATGGAATCAGTTACTGCTGTGATAGGACAATGTATATTTCTCAAGGTTTATGCAGTGACCCTTTAAAACCGCATCAACAGTCTATTATGCTGCAACTCTACTGTGCTTCTAGTATTTGTTACTAATATCCGGAAGCTCTCGAGAGGCTTGGCAATCCTGCATTGCTGTAAATTGCTAAATTAGTGTAAAAGCTATTTCATAGCATTCACACTAATTACGTGACTCATTGAACGACACCCCTGGTACCGGGGGCAGCATGTGATTTTTGCCTCAAAATGCCAGTGGGAAGTCCATGGACGATCCTAGTATTTTGTCACCCCACCCATGCTATACACCTCTCTGAAGCTAGGAGGCTTAGCTAGAAGCTCAAAGAAACCATTTTTATCCACACCAAACACACATCAAACACCAAGCATCTAAATGAACTTATATAACAACATAAATCGCTCTGTAATCCCTGTACATGGCTGCAGTTATTGCCTTCCAGATTTCTTTCATCTCATCCTACACCACAGTCCGATCACTCTAAAGAAAGCTCAGCTCCAGCTCAGATCAGCTGTGTAACTCATATCACTCAAATCACAAAACTCACAGAGTCGGATAATAATAACAAAATTCGCACCAATATACATGTACAGTTACAACCGATGACTTAGTTTTGACGTTTTCGCTGTTTTCAGTCCAAAAACAGCTGTTTTCTGTGTGTATAAAGATCGCCACGGGCTGCCATCTTGGTATTGTGCAATAGCTGAGCTCCTAGGTTTAATTTCTCTCATCAAAATGAAGGGGAGAAGAACTGTTGCTTTGGAACAGACGGTCTTTATTGTTGTCTACTGGCTGACTCATAGGAGCTACACAGACCTCCAATATATCAAACGATTTGTCTGCTCAAGACTAAAAGAAAGAGCCCACTTACAGTAGGATTTTCTGTTCTCAAGTTGTGGGCCAGTAAAGCATGGGAGTGCTTTTGGTCACAGGAATATAATTACAGTGTATAAAATCAGGGTACGAAACAACTGGAAACAAAGATTGAGAAATAGTGATCACGTGGGATATGCCAGTTTAAAAAGATTTGAGTGTTTTCAGGTGGGATTTAAAAATGGAAAGTGAGTCAATGTGTCAAATATGACCAAAACATGGACAATTGCGTGGTATATTTTTGTTGTATATTAGTTTCTTTTCATAAAATTTACAGTTACAGTTGTATTCTAGGTGTATTAGAAGATATTCAGTGGCATTATGATTTAGAGGATGATGGTTTAGATGGTGTTAAATTATGATAAAAAGAGCCCCCACTACTTGTTTTGCTAACGCTCCCGTTTTTCATTGTCCTCTCCTGGCTTCCTCGTAATAATGTGTTAAATGTTACAGTTAGTAGAGTGGTGGAGGCTACACCATTGACAGACAAATTATTTCTGAAACAGTGTGGTATTTCTAGCGAACACTCCTGTGATTTCTCCCTAGTTCATCACTTCTAAATATTAACATTACTTACAGCAACTAGTGCTTCCTGTTTAAAAAGGCTTAAATTAGCCACAATGCTAATGCCATGTTATCAGTGGAGAAACGCTAATGTCATCATGAGTAATTAAACTATAGAGTTTAACGTATTCTAAATATATCTGCGAGCCACTTGTTTAATTATAGTCAGTGTGTCTGAAATGCTTAAAAACAGCCAGGTTTCCAGGAAAAATGCCTAAAATAAAATACCCAAAATGAATCAGGAATAAGTCCTCAACCATTTGGCCTAGATGCATAATTTTCATCTCCTTTGAAAGGTCAGAAGCTAAGGAATATTTATTTTACCATTAGGTACAGACTAAATGGAGATGCAATAAAGAAAAATATGATATTTTTCATCCTCGCATGGTAAAAAAGCTATATATTTAATGCAATAAACCATCAAAATCAGATAGATTATAATGCAACTGCATATCTTTTAATACACCTGGAATGCAATTGTAACTGTACATTTGATGAAAATAAACAATAAAATATAACAGTTATCATAAAACATTTTCAAAATATACCAGGCAATGTCCATAGTTTGGCAATATTTACTGTGTAAATGTTGACTTTTATTGGGAGTTATCTTTATGTCCATACAACCACGTTCCAAATTACATAAAGCTGAAATACTGATAAAAACAGTGAATATTCATCAACATTCCTGTGACCGAAAGCATGCTTTACAGGGGTCTGGAGACTTCTCAAGATTAAAGCGGAGCTACCGTGTGTAGCCCCCCCCCACACCGTGCACAAAAAACACGATTCGACTATCAGTGGACTATAGGCAGGACTTGACGATTCTGATTTGACTATGTAAATCCTTAGTCAGGGACAGCCCTAGTGAATAGCATGACTGCTAGCTTGCGCATGTGCTCTGCTAGTCTACTTGATAGAGTTTGTGTTTCACCGGGTTTCTGGAGTCTTGTCACATGATCAAATACAAACTTAAGATTGGGCAGTCATATACATATTACTCAGCAATCATCACTCTTTTGTTGGTGAAACTACTAGTTTGTGCTGGTTGTGCTATAGTTTTAACACAGCTGTACCGTAGTCCTGCTAGTGTTTACAGCTAACAGCTGATGAGAGTTATTCTGGGTCTGCTCCACTTCAGTGCCCAGGCAGGTTTCTACTGGGAGCTGAATTACCAATGAGGTAGTCTCCTCTCCAAAACAAATAGACACAGTCATCACACCTGTGGTGTGTTTACAGCTAACAGCTTATGTGTCCGGGTCCACAACGTAACTTTTCCTTTTTATTTACCAACAGAGCCGTGCTGTTGTTTCACAGCTCTTGATTGGTAAACAACCTGCAGTGTTTGAGAGCGATGTGCTCATATGTGTTTCTCTCTGTCTGCAGAATCTGGACCTGATGTGGCCCATTCTGCATCCAAACTGCTGCGTTTATATAATGTTTTTATTTCTTTGTTCTTTTTTCTCCTCTGGAGTTCTTTTAAGAACTTAGTGGTTTTATCCAGATTATTATTACATTTGTTAAAAGTGTGTTTTATTCATATAGTCAAGCTTATTCAATATATTCCCATCAAATCTGATGTTAGATATAGATATATAGAGGTTTTATTCACGGATAGTGACGTTAGGTTACTGTATGAATGAGCACTTTAAAGATATAATGATAGTAATTATAATTATATATACCTATATATGGCTGGTCTTGTTGTATACTCAGGAAAGATCGTGAAAATGGACAGATTTAGCCAGAGTAGTAGCTATTGAATATTGACAACATATTTTATTTTTCATGGTTTGAATTTGGTTGTGGCCCCATGGGGCTTTATAGAACAATGCTAGAGAATGATCAAGAGGTGAATTTGTGCATTATACTTTGTCAACTAAAGTAAACAAGGTAGCCTTCAGTGTTTGAGAACGTCTTGGGTTACGTATGTAACCCTGGTTCCCCGAGAAGGGGAACGAGAGACTGCGTCGGCCCGCCGCACCTCTCTCCCCGCCTGAAGCGCCTGCTTCATAGTTTAAGCTAATGATGAGTGTGTACAGGTGTGCTTTATACTCCTCCGGTTATTCCGTCACACCTTACCGTTTTCATTCACGTTCAGACCTGCTTCGCCTAGAGGCGTTCCCATAGTGTCGTAACCGACGCAGTCTCTCGTTCCCCTTCTCGGGGAACCAGGGTTACATACGTAACCCGAGACGTTCCCCTTCGAGGGAACTCGAACTGCGTCGGTTACGACACTATGGGAACGAGATACCCACTAAACCGTGCCGAAAACCCCGCCTGCCCCTGTGTGCAATAAAGTGGCACGACTAAGAGGAGAGCGCACGAGTGCCAGGTGCCGAAGGAAGGTCAAGACTGTAAAACCGAATGAATGTGTGCGGAGTGGCCCAGCCAGCCGCTAAACAACATCCTGCAAGAGGCCCCGGAAAGGAGGGCTCGAGAGGCTGCCTTGCCTCTGGTAGAATGAGCCCTCACAGCCACAGGTGAAGGCAAACCGCGCACCTGATAGGCTAGGGAAATAGTCTGAACAATCCAGTTGCTAATAGTATGTTTGGATGCAGGGAGCCCGGCCCTGGGAGACCCAAAACACACTAGCAGCTGGTCAGCCTTCCTCCAACGGGAGGACCTCAGTGTGTAAATACTCAGTGCTCTGACAGGGCAGAGCAGATGAAGTCTCCCGTCCTCCGCCGTCACATGAGGTGGAGGATGAAATGCCTGCAGCACTGTGGACCCTGCCGCACAAGAAGGCACTTTAGGGATGTATCCTGAACGAGGGTGCAGGATAGCCCTAATATTCCCCGGGGCAAACTCCAGGCTTTGCGGGGAAACCGAAAGCGCTTGGAGCTCCCCCACCCTCCTCAGAGAGGTGATAGCAAGGAGAAAGGCCATCTTGAGGGTCAAGTGCTTAGCCTCAGCTGACTCCAGGGGTTCGAAGGGGGCCTCAGCCAATGCCTCAAGAACCACTGCCAGATCCCAAGTGGGAACCTTGGACCGAGTCGCAGGTCTCATCCTCCGGGCACCACGGAGGAAACGTACAACCAAGGGAAGTTTCCCCAAGAACCCCTCCCTCAGAGGGGTGTGGAAAGATGAAATAGCTGCCACGTACACCTTGAGGGTGGAAGGGGAAAGACCAGCAGAGAACCGGTCCTGGAGGAACTCAAGTATCTGAACCACCGGGCAGGTAACAGGGTCCACCGACCGCTCCCTACACCAAGTGGAGAAAACACTCCACTTCAGGCCGTACATCCTCCGTGTGGACGGGGCCCTGGAGCTCAGGAGGGTCTCGACTGCTCCGGCTGTTAGACCCGCCTCTAGGTACTGTGCCCCCTCAGGGACCAGACCCACAGTCGCCATATGGCGGGGCAAGGGTGAAGAACCCGGCCCTGCGCCTGGGACAGCAGGTCTCTCCTCAGAGGGACCCGCCACGGCGGGCCGTCCAGGAGCGACATGATGTCCGAGAACCACACCCGGGTTGGCCAGAACGGGGCTACGAGCAGTAGGCCGACATAGTCCTGGCGGACCCGCTCCAGAATCCCAGGAGCAGAGCGACTGGGGGAAAAGCGTACAGACGTAGCCTCGGCCACGAATGTACCATGGCGTCCAGACCCAACGGGGCTGGAGGAACGAGAGAAACCATAGCGGGCAGTGCGTAGTCTCTTGAGACGCAAACAGATCCACGTCTATGGGGCCGAACTCTTCGCACAAGAGCTCCACCACTTCGGGGTGAAGTCTCCATTCCCCGGGCCTCAGCCCCTGCCTCAACAGCAGGTCTGCTCCCTGACTCTGCGTCCCCAGGAGATACATCGCCCTGAGCGATAGTAACCTCTGCTGGGACCACAGGAGGATCTGACGCGCCAGTCTGTCCAGAGGGCGCGAGCGCAGACCGCCCTGGTGATTCAGATAGGCCACCACCGCTGTGTTGTTCTCCTCGGAACGAACCAGGACGTGGTGGCCTTGGAGATCGGGCAGGAAACTCCTTATAGCCTGGAACACCGCCAACATCTCGAGACAGTTGATATGCCACTCGGATCGATGCACCTGCCAGGATCCCCTTGCAAAGCGGCCGTCCATGACCGCGCCCCAGCCCGTGAGGGAGGCGTCTGTCGAAATAACCAGCCGGCGACAAGATCCTCCCAGCACGGGCCCCTGGGACAGGAACCAAGTTTCCTTCCAAACTGATAGGGAACGAAGACACTTGCGCGTAACCCAAACCAGACGGAGAGGATTCCCCTCGGGGAAAAACCCTTGTTCCTTAGCCACCACTGCAGGGGTCTCATGTGCAGCAGTCCAGATGGTATTACGCTGGACGCAGCCGCCAGGAGACCCAACACTCGTTGAAAGTGTTTCATAGTGATGGCGTGGCCTAACTTCACCCCTTTCACGGCAGCCAATATGGTGTCGACACGTGCCAGAGACAATTGTGCCCGCATCGTTGTCGAATCCCATGCAACCCCTAGGAACGTAGCCCGTAGGGTGGGCGCCAGCACGCTCTTCTTTGCGTTGAGCCTCAGCCCTAAACGCCGCAGACGAGCCAGAACGACATCTCGATGCCGAACCGCCAACTCTCGAGACTGGGCTAGGATGAGCCAGTCGTCGATGAAGTTGAAATCCGGATGCCCCGGAGCCTCAGCGGGGCCAGTGCTGCATCCATACACTTGGTGAATGTGCGAGGGGAAAGTGCCAGGCCGAATGGAAGAACCCGATACTGGTAAGCCACACCCCCGAAGGCAAACCTCAGGAACTTCCTGTGAGAAGGACGGATGGAGACCTGGAAATAGGCGTCCTTTAGATCTATCGTGACGAACCAATCCTCAGATTGGATGTGCGTCACGGTGGCGGGGATGATGAGCATCTTTAACCTGAATCTCCTCAGAGACCGGTTAGAACCCGCAGATCCAAAATAGGGCACGCAGCCCTCCGTCCTTCTTGGGGACTATGAAGTACCGGCTGTAGAACCGGCGTCTCTGTCTGGGGGGGAGACACGTTCCACGGCCCCTTTCCTCAGCAGAGTACAAACTTCCTGTCCCAACACCGGACCTTGCTCCGGGCGGACCACAGTCCAAACCACCCCCTCTCTTCTGTTGAATTTGGAGGGCGGGTTTTGAACTGTAGTCGATACCCATCTATGGCAGTGCGCAGGACCCGCGGAGAAATGTTCGTCAGGCTCCGCCAAGCGTCTGCAAAGTCTGCCAACGGAACCAGCCCCTTGGGGCTGGTGGTCGGTGTCTCGTGTGATCTTCTGGTGGACCCCTGAAGCCCCAGAACGGCAGGGGGGAGCCGCCGAAGATCCACGGTGAGTGAGTCGGGATGCCGTCCGCCTGCAGACCCTCGGGGCAGGCAGTACGGCACGGACTCGATGGTGGCAGGTGCGTCCTGAACGTGTAAACGGCGGGATAACATCACCTGTTGCCACGGCGGAGGGGACCTCGGTCGGCCTCCGGGGGGGGGGTGCGGGAGTGGAGAAAGACTCCCCTACCCCGGTCTTCCCTGAGCTCCGTCGGGACTGCCCCAGCTCCTTGGGGGGGCCCCCGAGAAGCGACACTCTGCTTCCTCTCCTCTCCGTAGGAGCTCGTAGAGGGAAGAGACCTACGCCTGGCAGCCTCAGCTGCCTTGGGTCCAGACCGGCGAGGGAGGTACTGGCGGAACGCTTCGCACTGCGTCTAACGCTTCGTGGTTCTGCGAAGCTCCGCCAGATCTTCCTTGGAGGGACCCCCCCTCTGAACCATCTCCTGTAGCAGGTTGGCTTGGTAGGCTTGAAGCACCGTGGTGTGCAAGCTCGCACCTGCCTGGCCCGCTGCCATGTACGCCTTCCCCACGAGCGTGGATGTGGTGCGACATGGTTTGGATGGTAACGCCGGCTTCTCCAGGGAGGACGCAAGTCGAGGGGAGAGATAGCTCGCAAGCTCATCCTCCACCCGAGGCATCCTCCCATAACCACGGTCCCTAACCCCCATCACATTACTGTAGTTCAGTGATCGGGGTGTGGAAAGCCATGTAGAGAAGGGTCTGCCCCATGATTACTCAGTTCATCATGTACTTTCTTTTCAGGAAAGAATGGCAGAGACCGGCGTGGAGGTGGCGTGTGGTGCTTAGCTTAGCCACGGCTCTAGTCACCACCTCCAGCAGCACGTCATAGTCGGGCGCGGCCAGATGACGCCGCCCCGACACCCGGAAGTCATCGTCCACTGCGCTGAGCACGTCCGCCTCCTCGGAGTCGGATTGCTGCAGCGTCTCCGGATCCAAACCGCGAGCGGGAGAAGCCGAGAACGGGCTCCCGAACGAGGAAAGGAAGCGTCGGAGCCAGCGGATGAAGGTCGGGAAAAAGCCTCAGCCGTCCCGAAATCCTCCGACAGATCACGCTGTGAACCCATGAGTGAAGCCGCCGGGCCGCCTCAGCGGCCGCAGGGCCCACACCACGGGGAAAACACATCCGGCCATCCTCGGAAAGAGAGCCATGCTGTACCTCAGTACCCGCACGGAAAGGGCTTCGCAACGGGCGCAGGCAGCCCCCTCGAGAGCTGCCCGTGCGTGCTCCATCCCCAAACATGAGACACACATCTCATGAGAATCTCCATCCGTGATGTACCGAGGGCAAGAAAAAACACACCTTCTGTACATCTGGTTGCAACAGATACAACAAGTTGTAACAAATAAATAGCTTATTTGCTTTATAGATCTGGACTGGCTTCATAAGACATTAACAGCAATGTTTGGGTTTCCAGGTTGAGCCCTTTGACTGTGTTTTTTCTTTGGCTATTTGTAATAATGCAGTTATAAATGTTGGGAGTATAGTAGTAGTCAAATATGAAGTCCTCAGTTATAAATGTTAATACGCTAATAATAATAATATTAATTTACTGACTTGCTAGTTTTTTCCATTCCTTATAACCCAATATCAGTGAAACTGGCTGATGAAGACCATGAGACACATGACAAAAGCTAGCATTGAACTTGAGTTTAGATTATTTTGTTAAACTACTATTCAAATATCAAGAATGGACTTTCATGCTCAAGTTTAATGTTAATAAGCTGTTAGAAAATGAAACACTGCAGTCCTTCAACGGCCCATTAGAGGGGTTTTCCTGATGAATTAGAGAGTTAAAAGACAGTATGAGTATGAGTGATGCTGGAAGAGAATAAACACCAGCCAGAGGGATTATTTACAACCTTGCAACCTCAAAATAGCTTTTAATAATGTCTTGAAACAGATGTATAACACTAAATTATTTATTAACATTAGTAACAAATTTTAAGCAGACAATTAAAAACAAAAACAATCAACAAAAATACTGTGAGGTGTAGCAATCTGAAAGTTAGTAACTGGACCTTTGATCTTTGATTAATCTCTTACACAACTTATTAAAACACTTATTATCTGACTTAAAAAGTGGGGCAACTGATAATTATATTTTTCACACTCACATTCACAACATGCTGTAGATATGTTATACATTACAAGACAGACCTGGCTAAAATAGGAGCATATAAAGTAACAGATAGTCAGAGGTGGGTAGAGTAGTCAAAAACTGTTCTCAAGTAAAAGCACTGTTACTTTGCAAAAAACAATTACTCAAGTAGAAGTAAAAGTGGTCTTATTTGATGTGGATCTGACAAGAATTATTTCAGATGGTCATGGGTAAAGGTAAAGAAGTGAACAGACACTTATTCGTATTTATTTGTGATGAAATCATAAGTTATCATCCCCTGATTACCTGCCACATTTACACCAGGACAATATTCCCAGTGTGTATCCATCAAGTGTGATCACAAAATACCACATCAATATTGCAGTATGTTAAGTACTCCAATAAGTAAAGATTGTTTAAAATATACATTATTTCTTGTTGTCTCAAATTATGATTTGCCAAAGAAAATCAAAATAGGAGATAATTCTGTGATGTTTCATAATTTATTGCCTATTAAATACAGGTGTGTTCATTTCTTTTCACTTTTACCAGAGGGAGATCATCTGTGGTTGAAACATTACATCAGTCACATCCACATGAAATAAGTCTTTTTGTGTGTGAGCATAATTTGATCTCTCTCATCAGGCTACACCAATGAGCATGACGATTTAAATGCACACTGCTCTACAGTGTTAAGTTGAAAATTTAGCTATTTATTAAACATATTAGCATTAACACAACAGACACTGCTCTAAATACACTTGTAAGTGTTGACATTTGACGCCTGGGATGAGACCGAGCTGGTTGTACTGTGCAATTAATTTTCTTCTGTAAAGAATAGCTGCATGTGGATGCTTAACTGTGGTAGGGCATCAAAGTGCTAGCAGACCAGCTGACCACCTACCTTTTAACAGATCATGAATGCACAAAATAATAAATAAATAAGTAGCAAAGTACTGTGATTAATGTATCCAAACGTAACGTTACGTAACGTAATGATTTTTCTCTAAAAATCTACTCAAGGAAAAGTATGGAACTACTCTGACTCAAAAAATATCTCCTCTTCACACAGATACAATTAATGTTTTGTAATCAAGATCACCAAGTTAGTCTTTTTTTCCGAGTCAGGTGTTCTCAAAGAAATCCCACCACTGAACTATCTGGAGGGCAGTACCAGGAGCTGACGGCATAATGACCTGCTGCTATCTTAGTAAATCAGATTGTGACTGGTACCTCAGTCACAATACTTCATATCACTAATTTTGTCACTTTTCAAGTGCAAGACCATGACTTTTTACCTCCTTTGTATGATTCAAGACACTGAAATCTTAGGGAAAGATCAGGGAGGCAGGCATAAATACTTTCGCCTTTTCCGTAAGACATTTAATGACCTAGTTTGTTTAGCCTTTTATCTGCATTGTAGTGTATGTACACTAATTTACCTCTGGGTTGTTCTCATCATAGTCACTGCGGTCATATATCTGTCTGAGGCTTCATTGCCACTCTGTCACTGTGCACTATGTGTCCCTTTGTCTGAGCTGTCACCTTGACTTGCCACACTTGTGTAAGCTTCTCTTGTTTGCCCTTTGACTCTGTCTTCTTGTCTCTCTCGCTCCATTTCTTCTTGGTCTCTCTCTTCCAGTCTTCCCTCTTTCTCTGGTGAGTGACTGTTTCCTTTTTAGAAACTCTGACAGAATAATAAACTCAGAGATGTTCCGCAGATGAATACGTATCAACAAAATCTGCCTCCCACATGAAACTTAAAATGGGAATAGATATTTGTGGAGCATTTCAGTGATGTTTGTTCAACAGAGAGAGCATCGATCTGTCTCTATTTATTTCTGTTTGAAATTAGGATTCTTGGAGCCAAAGATCTCTGTGTGCTGTGTCTCCAGTTAAAGCTTAGTAGATCATGAGCAAAGTAAAACTGTATGGAGAAGCAGTAAAATTGTGTGCTTGTTTAGGGAAACAGTACCAAGCAGGACCAAGTGAGAATGTGTTTGGTACAGTTTTGTATTTTGCTTTTATTTTTTCCTAGCCTGATAATCATCTTGCTAAAATTTAAATCCATATATTGGGGTCCCATAAATGAAATCAACATCTAAGTGCACAAATGCAAATGCTTTTTCAGCATAAAAAATGCAACATTTATAATCTTTATACTTTCACACCAAGAACAGGCACACACTCAATATAATTGTCTGCACGGATCTTCAAGTAAACTAAAACTACTTGGTTAAGATTACAGATAGAGGTCGTGTTTAAAAGAAACCAACATTTATTGTTAATAATTATATAATAGTTCAAATTTTGGAAAATACAATTTTTGCTTTCAGCCCAAGAGTGAGATGTCTGAATGGAAATCAATCCCTTGTCTGTATTTTAAGTATAGAGACAGGACATGTTTAGCCTATAGCTTAAAAACCGAAAGCAGGGGAAACAGCTTCCCTGGCTCAGTCCAGTGTTCAGAAATACACCTAACACTTAGCTTACAAATGAACATAGTATGTCTCTTTAAAAACAACCATAAAATATAGCAGTGATTCACGGGTTCAAACCTTTTTTCGCAGTAGTGACTTCAAAAGAACTTCACAAATGGGGTTAGATATTGTTATGAAATGTATCCTGCAAGTTTTGTAATGATTGGACAATCATGAGCTATAGCTTAATTTGTATAATTCAATGTCCTGTTATTTAGCATTTAAAGCGCCCCCTAGTGGTTGATTTGAATGAAACTATCAGCGTATATTTCTGGCACTCGTGGACATATCCTGTGAGATTTGTGATGATTGGACCAACGGATGTTGATTGTTGTCTGTTTATGTCTTGAACCACGTCCTTTCATATGTTTATTGATCAATATTTATACAACTTTACATATGGTTAGTCCAATGATACACTGAAAATTTGGTGGCAATTGGAGCTACGGTGTAGGAGAACATGTAAAAAATGTGTTTTTCAAAAAATCCAAAATGGCGGAAATGTTTTATAGGTGGACCTTAATGGACCTTAACCTTAATTAAGGCTTTTTTGTAGAGCTACTAACAATAGGATCGGTACACTAAACAAAAGAAGAATACAATATGGTCTGTCTCATGTTAGATTATTTCTGGGCACATGAACAGTTTTTTAAGTGCTGCACTCTCTGCTTCTCTTGCGTATACGGAGTGATCTCCTCCTTAGTTCAAAGAATTCACAAAATAATAATTTGTTATTAACCATTTGAAACTGTCCTGTATTTTGACAAGCTATGCTTGGGAAAACATTCAGTGTTTTTAAAATTTTAGTATTGCTGTTAAGTAGTTCATCAAGCATGCATTCATCATGACACAGGGCTGTCCTCTACATAATAGTGCATTAGCTGCTTTTTAATGATAAAAAGTATTTATAAGGATATCAATAACTGTGGCCTGGTATTATTTGGTATCAGTTAGGGATTTAATTTTATAGCTTCGCCCACACCTAATTGCCAGTTTTGGTAATATTAAGTAATATAGGTATCCTTCGTTTTCCATGAAGCTGTGCTAACTTATACCACATTCACGCCATATGAGAATTACTTTAATTACCAGTTTTTCACTTAAGAAACATAACATAAATAATGTTCACGTCACCATCCAAGTCATAATTATAACTGATCAACTTTTTTAAAAACTCATGTCAACCAAATTCTGTTCACGTTTTATACACATTTAAAGGGTACAATGGTATATTGTCCACAAATAGTGTTTTTATTCCTTATACAGCTATTTTAAGATGCCTGGCATATACGATCACAAAGTCATAAACGTGCATGTGGTATTTTGTGTTCAATACATTTGCTGGAGTGACACTGATACAGTATGGTAATATGGTAGCCTGGCATAGTTACTATACAGTACATATTACAGTACTGTATTAAATGCAAAATGCATCAAACATACATCTGTGTGCAGTTGTCCCTGTGCAGTCCGCAGGGAATCTTCCCTCCAATGCTCTGTTGACCATATCACTCCACCTCTACAGCACATAAACGGCCTTGTGGGATTTGTTGTCATCATTTTGATTAGAAGCTTGTCAGAGCAGTACAGCTCTGGTACAGATACAATGCAACAGAAGAGCTGAGCTTAATGACTGTTGCCATGTCATGCTAATCCTGTTGTGGTATCCGGTTATCTGGCACTATACAAATGCGATTTCATCCTCATTAAATGTCTCCCCACAGCTTTGGCAAGTAGGCAGGTGTCCTGGGTGCTTTCTTGAGATATAGAGATGTGGGAACATTTTGTAAGAAATACTGTGAGCAGGCAGGGGGAATAGGGGAATTACCAGTTTTAATGAAATAACAGATAACATGCAGTCAGTGTCATCTCTCTGCATGAGCATAACTGCAGAAAAAGTCCAGGACAACCTGACCTGAAGCTGTATTTTATTTAAAGCGGCTATAATGAATATATTTATAATTATAATTTATCAAATGACAAAGTGAAAACAATGTGACAACATGAAAGGGGTTTTGTTTGACTCTTAATGTTCTTATAGCTTATAGCTAAATATTCACACTACCTGCCAATCAATTCAATTCAATTCAATTCAATTTTATTTATATAGCGCCAAATCACAACAACAGTTATCTCACAGCGCTTTTCATAAAAGAGCAGGTCTAGACCGTACTCTATGATGTTATTTACAGAAGCCCAACAATTCCCACCAAGAGCAGCACTAGGCGACAGAGGCAAGGAAAAACTTCCTTTAAGAGGCAGAAACCTCGAGCAGAACCATGGCTCAGGGTGGGCGGCCATCTGCCTCGACCGGTTGGGGTGAGAGAGAGAGAGAGAGAGAGAGAGAGAGAGGGGGAGAGAGAGAGAGAGAGAGAGAGAGGGGGCAGGAGAGGAACAGAGAGAAAAAGAGAGGGATGGAAGGAGAGAGAGAGGGAGGCAGCCTACACAATATACACACAGAGGTACAGACAGTAAAGGTGATGTTGTTATAGACTAAATGAAAAATGGTATAGATATTTATAGTAGTGTTAATGATAATAATCATAATGTTAATGATTATAATAACAATAATAATAATAGGACTAGTAACAATAGTCGTTGCTGTAGAGGGTGTCGAGCAGGAACACGGGGGCAGCAGGTAACCTGCAGCCACAGATCCAGACTCCACAGCTCCAGAGCCAGAAAACCTGCAGGAAGTGATAGGAGGAGAGAGGAGAGGGACGAGAAAGCACAAGACTACCAGAAAGGGGAGAAGTTGTGTTAGTAACATGCATTAATGGGATGAGGTTGCATACAGAGGGAGAGAAAGTAGAGGAGAGAGGAGCTCAGTGCATCATGGGAAATCCCCCGGCAGTCTAGGCCTATAGCAGCATAACTAAGGGATGGTTCAGGACTCTCCTGAGCCAGCCCTAACTATAAGCTTTATCAAAGAGGAAAGTCTTAAGCCTACTCTTAAATGTGGAGATGGTGTCTGCCTCCTGAACCCAAACTGGAACCTGGTTCCACAGGAGAGGAGCTTGATAGCTGAACACTCTGGCTCCTAGTCTACTTTTGGAGACTCTAGGAACCACAAGTAACCCTGCATTCTGGGAGCGCAGTGCTCTGGTGGGGTAGTAAGGTACTATGAGCTCTTTAAGATAAGATGGTGCCTGACCATTAAGAGCTTTGTAGGTAAGAAGAATGATTTTAAATTCTATTCTGGATTTTACTGGAAGCCAATGCAAAGAATCTAAAACAGGAGAAATATGATCTCTTTTCCTGGTTCCTGTCAGAACACGTGCTGCAGCATTCTGGATCAGCTGAAGAGTCTTAATGGACTTTTTCGAGCAGCCTGATAATAAGGAATTGCAGTAATCCAGCCTAGAAGTAACAAATGCATGGACTAGTTTTTCTGCATCATTTTTAGACAGGATGTTCCTGATTTTCGCAATATTACGTAGGTGAAAAAAGGCGGTCCTTGAAATTTGCTTAATGTGAGACTTAAATGACATGTAATCAACAAACAGCAGACAGACAATGCTAGAGAGTAGCTGGTGAACGTAGTGAAGCATTTAACATTTAGCATTTAGCGTACTGTAGAGATCGGCACACGTACCTGTGTCACACAGTCAGCTCAGGGAATATCTGTGGTAGCATTTCAAACCAAACTCACCAGTGGAGGAGGCCCAGTACATCTTGAGTGACAGCCAGCAGCACCACCCGTACTATGGGAGGTAACTCTGGTAACTCAGAGAATCACTAAGCTTGTCTATTAAATGCAAGAGGCATCACTTGGTTTTGTATTGAAAATGCAAGATGATGCCTAAATGAGCTAGATGTTATTCCTTCATTTAGCGCAAAGAATTTCAAAAGTGGAAGATAAAAAGAAACACTTGCCTACCACAGTGGCAGGCAGTGAAAAGTTCATTTCAGACCCTGTATGCAACATTTAATCTGTTTTTCCAGACATATATTTCATGATTGAAAAAAATAAAAAATTCTTAAAAACAGTTAAAATATTAGTCTTGTCTTGTTCTTGTAACCACGATATCATATATTGTCTCGTCTCGTTAGCTAAGTGTATCATCACAACCCTGGTAAAAAGGGAATTGTTTGCCTACAAGTTAGCCATATCAATGTAGCTCAGTCCTAATTTACAAAACAAAAACTTCATGAATCCTTATGGTGTGACTCAAAGGTCCAAAATACCAATAGACCTATAGACATGCATTAATAATCTTGGCTTGTGGAACAGAAGGGTGGCCTGTTCAGCACAGACCAGTCCAGGGTCGGACTGGCACAATAATTCAAACCACCACACTGCTAATTTTAGACTAACCCTATTTGTTGATGTAATAAGTACCAAACTAGGTTAGGTAGGTTAAGCCACTATTTTCATCTGGGAAGAAAGTTATCCACATTACAAAATACAAAACATTTGTAGACTATCTGTGCTTGTCACTGCAATATTTTATTAAAATAATAATATAATACATGTCATATTCATCCATTTACACACATTCATACACTGATTGCAGAGGCTGCCATGCAAGGTGACAACTGCTCATCAGAATAGAACTAACATTCATACACATATTCACAGGATCAATTTGGGGTTTAGTATGTTGCTCAAGGACACTAGATCTAACCATAAACCTTTTGATTAGTGGAGGACCCAACAACAGAGTATCTCCAGGAGGGATTAATAAGTAGTGATGATTTGTCATTGTTGTGTTCAATAAAAAAAAGTGGCAGGAATTTAATCACTATTTTAATTTTCCACCTTTTTGTTTTCTAAAGTTGGTCCTTATGTAAATGCAGCCATATATTACTGTTAATTATTGCCTTACAAAAGAACTACTAACACAAAAGCAGATCCATTTACTTGCTTTCAATAAAATATTGTCAGATACAAATGCTGTTTCAGATGCTCTTTAGCCATGCTAGCCACCTTGACCAAATTGATGGACTCACTGAGTGCCTAACATTGCCATCCTTTAAACCACATAGCTAGCATGGCTAAAGAGCATTATAAAGACGTTTCAAACCTCAATGGGACTTTATTCTTGAAAAACTCACAGGTTTCAATAAAAGGCCACTTGGAAATGTGCAGTTTCACTGTATAGGGAGGGTTCTGGGGTGGTCCAGAAACCGGTCAGTATCTGGTGTGACCACCATTTGCCTCACACAGTGCAACGCATCTCCTTCACATAGAGTTGATCGGGTTGTTGATTGTGGCCTGTGGAATGCTGGTCCCCACCTCTTCAATGGTTGTGCAAAGTTGCAGTCAGGTCGAGACCCCAATGAGGACAACGAGCATGCAGATGAGCTTCCCTGAGATGGTTCCTGACAGTTGGTGCCGAAATTCATTGGTTATGCTAACCGATTGTTGCAGCAGCTGTCCGGGTGGCTGGTCTCAGGCGATCTTGAGGTGAAGATGCTGGATGTGGAGGTCTTAACAGCAGAGGTGGGTAGCAAAGAGTTACATTTACTCTGTTACATGTACTCAAGTAACTTTTTTGAGTAAATGGTACTTGTCAGAGTAGTTTTAATGCAAAATCATACTTTTACTCTTACTTGAGTAGTTTTTAAGAGAAAATCATTACATTTGCTCTCTCTACAGATTCAAATTTAATGCACTGTGCAGCCAGCCCCGTGTCATCCCAGGGCGTCCGATACTGATGCTTTGTCAGTCTTTCTCAAAGCTTTGGCATTTGACCCCCTGGGATGAAACTGGTGCAGCGGGTTTCGGTTGTGACATCAGTAGGCTACACCGTGCTGACACTGTCTATTTCAAGTAGCCGGCTATTTAAAAACAATAAAATATTCTTTATGTGGTTCATCATTGGTGATAAATTATCCGAAGGTCTTGCGAGGGGCGAACAACTCGGCACAACACGGTGAAGCTGGGGATCGGTCTCTTCAGGAAGTGTTCCTCCACTGCCACTGTACACATACATGCTACACTTACAAATGCGCACTGACGACACCAGAGTTAGGGTTACAGGTTTGGATTTATTCACGCACTTGAAAAACATTTATTGAATGTTTTATTCTTTTTACATATTTATTTACAGCATTAAATGTTGAAATGTATATTGTAATAGGCTGTATATTAACTTATTGGTAGAAAACTGGTAGTTCTATGTAAAATCAGATGTTGAGCACCCCCATATCGCCAAAATGTGTTTCACTGCGATGCTTCGACTGTGAGATTGACAGTCGAATCAGGCACCGCCCACCGAAGCATTGAATCTTCGACTATTTGTGGTCAGCCCTACTACACAGTTTATCATGCTTAAAAACTCCTCCTGCTTTCTGCCTTAATGGAAATATTCAAGCTAACAGTGTAGAGCAGTCTGTATTTAACTAGTCATGCTCGTTGGTGTAGCCTCATGAAGACAGACCAAATTTTGCTCACACAAAAAAGACAAACTACTCTTATTTCATGTGGATGTGCCTGCCCACAGATGATCTTCCTCAGGTAAACGTGAAGAGATGAACACACCTGTATTTAATAGGCAATAAATTATGAAACATCACAGAATTATCACCTAATGAATTTAAAATCGGGGACAACAAGAAAATAATGTATATTTTTAAACAATCTTTACTTATTGCAGTTCTAACAGACTGTAATATTAATCTGGTATTTTGTAATCACACTTGATGGATACACACTGGGAATATTGTCCTGGTGTAAATGTGGCAGTTAATCTAATCAGGAGAAACATACAAGTAAATAAAAGTGTATGTTCACTTCTCTACCTTTACCTGCTAGTCAGATTATAGGTATGTATAAAAGCATATTGTGTATTTATAGGTCATATTTTGTTTTCAGTCCGTAGAATCAAACATATTTGATTATGGCATTTCACATCAGTGTTTGGTGTATCAACCTTAAATCATTGTTTGATTTTATTTTAAAACAATGACTGTGACTTGTGTGTGGAGAAACAACATTACATAATCACAACCAAATGACTCCACTTGCACATCAGACCTTCAACAAGCACCAAAAAAGCAACTCTCCCTCAGATATGTTCCATGCTGGATGGAGGAGGAGGAGGAGGAGGAGGAGGTATTTCAGTAGTTGAAGTTATTCTTGCTGTCAGTTTGATAAGGCCAATATGATGTGACCAGTAGTTATTAGAACAAACTGTGTTGACTGATCTGCTCCCTTGGCTGCTTTCCCTATAAAAACTCCACTGCTGAATGCTGCTGTTGTCAAGTGTCCTTGAACACAGCTCTCCATTTTTCAAAGCACGTATTCTAGATAACAGGCGTCAGTGTGTGGGAGAGGCCGATGAGATTCAGCTCCCAGATGTGAAGTAGATCGAGCAGAACATCTGTCACAATATTGCATGTGTGATGGAAACAGAAACCATAGGTGTATGTATTCTGTGTAAGTGCAAGTATATATACTTGTTTGTCTATGTACTGTGATTGTTTAATATTATTTGCATGCATTTGTGCATATGCATGTGTGTGTGGCTGAATGTCTGTGTGTGTGTAGGTGTTCCCACACATACAGTACATAACAGTACATGTCTTGTTGTTCTCTGTGTGGGGAGGATTTGATTTTGCGTAAAATCAGTCAGATGTATCTGTCATGTCACTTTCAGTGAGTGCATTTACATACACTTTAGAATTCCAGTTATGATAGAGGTTCTGGACTTACATTGTATTTGGTTAAGTTTATGTTTAGTTATTTAAAAGGTACAGTGCAGATTAATCAACATGGGGACTTGTCCAATATGTAAATGAGACAGATTTAGCCATACAGGCTAATTTTCATCTGCAGTCCTTGTCAGGTGGCATAACAGAAAAGAGCATGAAAAAACACAAAAGCACAAAATAACATAGACAAAGAGCGCATAAGCACAGACAAAATCACACAAGCACAACTGAGATGACATATAGAAGACATCAGAATATAAGCACAATTAGTAAACAATGTCAGAAATACTACTCCAAATTATGACCGCATATTTGATTATCCATTAACCACTGTATTATAGCTGTGGAAAAGGAGTTGAGAAGTGTAATTGTTGCTTAGTTACGTGTGTATAGTGTTCCAGGTAAGTGCCGCTCAATAGGAGAAGGCTGACTGACCAAAGGAACTTTATCTATATAGTATTTTACAGTCCCTTCTGGTAGTAGCTCTGGTAGATGAGTTAAGATTTTGTTTAATGAATTCACTGATTGGAGGGGGGGGGGGCAAACCATGGAATATTTTATACGCAACTATATTTGCAAATTTGATCATATTTTCTCATTTAAAAGAAACATATCATTCTTTTATATTTTACAATGATAATATGAGTTTGACTTTGTATCCAATGTTTAAAAGTCTGTGCATAAATTGTTTCTGCTGACTGTCATGTGGTCCTACCTGTCTGTGTCTAACTGGCCAGACAGTACAAGTGCATCTCAGAAAATTAGAATATTGAGGAAAACTTTTTTCAAAAGTCAAAAAGTGAAACTTCATATATTCTAGATTCATTACACATAAAGTGAAATATTGCATGCCTTTTAATCTTGATGATGACAGCTTACTGCTCATGGAAATCAAAAATCCTCAAAATATTATAATTAATTTATTCAGTTATTAGAGGATTCCATGGCAAAGGTGTGCCAAAGGATGTTTTGGAGGGAGAGGAGGATTCTGGTTTATTACAATGTGTTACAATAATCAATAATTGATTAAGGTAATGGACTACAGAAATATGTTGCAATAAACTACAATTATCACAAACATACATATTTACAGAGAAGAAGATTAAAGAGGTGGTATTATGCTCATTTTGAGGTTCAAAATCTTATATAGGTGTTGTACACGTTAACATGGTTTCATTTTCAAAAAACACCATATTTTTGTCATACTGCACATTGCTGCAGCTCCTCTTTTCACCCTGTGTTGAAGGCTTCTTTTTAGCTATGAAGTGATACATATTGTCTCTAAATGATCTTTGTTGGGAGTTGCACATGCACAGTTCCTAGTTAAGGATTATTAGCCAATCAGAAACAGAGAAGGGCGGGACAGTGAGAAGCAAACACAGCTTCAGTTCAGCTGTACATGTTGCCGACCAGCTTGGCAACATGGACTGGAGCAAGAGTTTCAGAGTGGTGAGTTATTAATCTGTAACAAAAGTATCTTTCATCCATAAAGTTTTAACTGAGCTCTGTCTCTACATCACAGGAACAACTTTATGTCCACTGACTGCCTGGAGGGGAGCTAGTGTTTGGAAGGGAGAGGAGAGGTGTGTGCTGCAGCTCAGTGGTTTTCCACTGGTGTTTTTGTGGGCGTGTCGGACTAGCCGCTTGGTGAGCGTTACATGAGACGCATTTAGCTTCTATCCATCTGTTGTCACAGGGATGAAAGGGAAACTGCTGGACTACAAACGAGCGGTTCAGAGCAGTGCTTTCTGTGGGAGATGAGAACTCCCTTTGGGCTGGACTTTGGGCTTTTTCACTTTGCAAACCTGTTACATGCACAAAAAAGATATATAACTCAATAAAGGAGAGGGAAAAAGCTAAAAAGCAATATACCACCTCTTTAATATATTCACATATTACTGTATATCTAGATGTACATATACCTACATGCATCCTTGTATGTGAACATCTTTCCACGTATGTGTGCATGTATGCAGGAATGTGTGTGTTTGTTTGAGAGAGAGGGAAAGACAGCGAGAGAGAGAAAGAGAGAGAGAGCGGAATCAGGCACAGCAACTGTGATAGATGAATAAGTAAAAAAAAGCAGGCACAGGAGATTTGAGGTGACAGTCAATTTAAGTCAATATACTTCTTCCACTCACACACATACACAAACAAGCAAACTCAGCAGAAAATAAAAATAAAACAAAAGCATGGCAAACCATTACATCCTTGGATCTCTTAGGAGGCTATACTGGTATTCATGCACGCACGCACGCAAACACACACACACACACACACACACACACACACATACAAACATTAACATACACACTTACATAATTTTTGTTTTCCTCTTTGTGAAAGTATATTTACAGTCAGTCAGTATACAGCTGTCATCTGTCAGAGCTTGTGTTACTCACAAACTACACACTGTCTGCTTCTATGTATGCTGCTGTAGAATACATGGCCTGCTTCTCTACACACACACACACACACACACACACACACACACACACACACACACACACACACACACACACACACACCATCTTATTATGTGAAGCTAATGCACCACGGGACACATCACTGCATGAGTCACACATACTTTTATAAGAGAGAGAGAAAGAGAACAAGGGAGAGAGAAAACAGTGCTGGGAACACAGCACATGTTTTCGGCACACTGCATCTGTGGGATTACGAGCAGCTTGCAGTTAAATTAACATGATGTATATGCATCATATATCTGTATGCATCTATCACATTTATATTTGCTTTAATTAACAAAAAACAAAACAACAACTACCCCCAAACCAGACACATTTTATTAAAGCCTGTGTCTTTAAAAAAAGCAGATGTTGGGTAAGGAATAAATGGTGTGAAGTCAAGGTCTGTTCACTTTGCGTGTAGTCATACTACAATAATGAAATTGTGGTTCATGCCTGTACAGAACCTCTGCCTGCTGTGAAAATGGCCTGTCCCTTACACTAATGTAAAAAGTAAATATATTACTGCATTACAGGAGAACACTGTGGACTGGTAATGCACTCTGTCACTTCCAAGTTTCCATTAGTCCAGGACACACAGCATAGAGTGAAATAATATTACCCACTTAAGTACGTAACCAAGGAAGTTTTCAGTGCGTCAGTTAGTTTGTGTTCATTAGATTAAACACAAATGCATTTCAAAACAGTAGCATATGAGCACAATTTGAACTACAATAATTGAGGGTCTTAAAAGTGCTGTAGAATGTAAAACTGTATTTCCCTTGGTATAGTTGAATAAAAACAGTTCGGTGCAGTTCAGATCTCGCACACTCAAATGTTACATAAGATCTGGGATGTATACACCCCCAAAGTTACATATAGCTCACGTTCCAGAGATAACGAGGAAGAGCCGGGATGACGCCGTGGAGGAAGCCCGAGAGGAGAGGGCAGGTAGGCGAGCCCAGCCAACGAGACGGAGGTGAGTGAACCTGGGGAAAGGCAGGCAGGCAGACGGACAAGGTTAATCACTCGGAAATAGAAAACAGGGAAACAGAGATTTTTCAAAAGCTTGAGTCATGCAGTGGCACCAGGTAAGAAGCAACGACGATCAAGCATAGGTTGTGTGGAGAACCAGGGTTGATATTGTGGCAGGGATGGAGTTGATTGCTGGCAGGAGTGGCAGGCAGTGGACAGTATGACAAATATGATGTGAACCCTGAATATAAGTATGAACCTGAAAATGAGCATTCTATGGTACCTTTAAAAGTAGATTGTGACGCATGTACACTCTACAATATATAGACACAGCATAAGACAATAATACAGGACCCTTCTTGGATGATGTTGTACTTTTGTGGTGCATATTCTTTACAAATTAACAATTAATCAAATGTATTTATTGTGATTTTAATCACCACAAACCAAATACCATGCATTGAAGCTGGGGTTTTGAGGACCTCAACATTTATTTATTTATAGGTTTATCTATTTAATATTTAGGGACAAGCACACTATATAGCATGGAACACTGCCACATAGTACAACATTCCCAAACCAAGCTAGTTTGCAATGGTCAGCCATTATACAATAACACAGACCTCAATAAGAAGATCAAGACCACCAGCAAAAAACACACAGACTGAGCAGAGAATAAACTGGCAGTGACCTCTGCATAAGCCAGTTCAATCACACTGAAGGGCCCTCAGAGAGGCCCCTGACTGAGTGACCAGCTCTGCTGTGTGCACTGACCTCTTGTCCCGTGCATGATCTCTCCTCCAGCGTAAAAATAAACTCATCCACCACTTTTATAATAGCAACAATTCCCTCCTTCCCATCTCTTCATCCACCCACCCATTCTGCCCAACGCAAGACCCGCTGAGAGCTCCTCTTCCACCCACTCCATCCCAGCTGGAGCACTATGGAGATGCATATATAGCCCAAATCACAGTGAGTGTCATCATCTCTGCCGGTAATGGTGCTGATCTTTGCCTCTCTCTAGCTCTGGATGGCTCTGAGCCTGCAGAAACACTGTGCCCAGAATAGAAAACAGCTACTTCTGCCTCAACCTCTAATTCCCTGATGTGATACACCGCTGAATAAAGTCAATGGACCTGCCTGCGGAGACTTTCTTTGTCATGCTGCATTTTCTGTCATTTGTTAGTGAAGCTCTAGTTGCAGAGTACCATCGCTCCCTCTAGCTTATCTGGGTCGCTCTTTTTATTGCAGTCAGTTGAGAAGCATGATACTTTAAAATTTTATCAGGGCTGTAATTGGGCAGAGGAGACATTTTAATCCTGGCTACATGCTTTTTATAGCATGTTTTACTTTTCCATATGCTGTCAGAGGTAATGAATGGGAAATGATACTGGGTCAGCACATATTTAGCACCATTATGTTCTTCTGTTAATTGCTGCATTTTCCACTGCACTGTAAAAAATCACAAGTGCTGCTAAAGCAGGTATGTAATAGTTATATGAGGGTCTTCAGCTCTCTGAAAAGAACCACTGTATACAAGATGTGACCATGTGTACTTTCACATAGCAGTCCGGATCTCTGTAACCAGGGGTGATGAAACACACCATTACGTGTAGTACAACACAGACATTCAAGGATTATGTTGTCGATGACAGTAGGAAGAAAAGAACAGCGGTGTGCAAGGTCTGCAGCTCAAAAATCAGTCACGCGACAACCACAACATCTAACTTCAACCGTCAATATAGAACCTGTAAAGTAAGTTAAGTTACGTTAAGTGCACCCAGTTGTTTTGCTGCAGTTTGATGATGTTGTAACTTTTTGTTAAGTCCTCTTACTATCCCTGGTGTTCTTGTTATGTGCCCACAACTGCTATGTTAACTTCATACTCATATGATAATGGTCTTGTTACTTTGTCAATGGTCCAGACGATCCAATCCAGTAAAAACATACAAACAAGTCCAAAACACATTATTCCATCAATAAATCCCCAGGGACTGCTGCGGCATCGTTTCATATTTGTGGCAGACGTGGCTAGTATGTGGCTATGATGTATCCAAGATGGCGCTGTTTATAGCTGCCTCTGTGTCAGGTGTGCTTTGTTTTGTTTTGTTTTTGTGTGTTAACTCAGTTTTCGGCTGTGATTCCAGAGAAGAGCTCATGAACATCAGGGGAACAACTCCAGCGGATTTATTTCCCTCCTTTCTGGCATCATCAGTGGAATTATTGGACATTTTGGTGAAGGGCTCTCTCGTTGTTGTTCTCGCTTCCGCCGGCGGGGGACTCCAGCTGTGTGGATCAATACCGGACTCCGCGCTGCAGATGGCTGGCTTCCAACTCTACAGAGCGCATCGTGACTCAGAGCTCTCCGGCAAAACAAACGGTGGAGGTATCTGTTTTTATATTAACAATAGCTGGTGTACCGACGTGACAGTGATTCAGCAGCACTGTTCTCCTAATCTGGAATATTTTATCATTAACTGCAAACCGAGTTTGCTTCATTCATTCTGATTGGTGTTTACATTTTGCCGCACGCCAAGGTGCACGACGCACAGCGCTTGCTGACCAACCAGATACTGTATGTGGAGCAGACAAACCCGGACTCCCTTGTTATTGTTCTTTGTGACTTTAACAAAGGAAACCTCAGCCAAGAACTCCCCAAATACAGTTTCCAAGTGTCCAACCAGAGAGGGGAACACTTTGGATCACTGCTACACCACAGTTAGCAGTGCCTATCACCGTTACACGCGTTCCACTGGGACACTCTGATCAAGCGACTAAACGACTACAGACCCGTTGCCCTGACCTCTGTGGTAATGAAGTCTTTTGAGCGCCTTGTGTTGTCCCACCTTAAATCCATCACAGACCCACTCCTGGACCCCCTGCAGTTCGCCTGCAGAGCCAACAGGTCAACAGGTCTGTAGATGATGCAGTAAACATGGCCCTTCACTACATCCTCCAGCACCTGGACTCCTCAGGAACCTACGCCAGGATCTTGTTTGTGGACTTCAGCTCTGCTTTCAACACCATCATCCTGGCCCTGCTGCAGGACAAGCTCTCTGACTCCAGGACAAGCTCTCTGACTCCAGGACCATCAGCGTTCTTTCCCCCCTTCTCTTCTCCCTGTACACCAATAAGTGCACCCCCAGTCACCAATCTGTCAAGTTTCTGAAGTTTGCGGACGACACCACCCTCATTGGGCTCATCTCTGGTGGGGATGGAGATTGACCATCTGGTGACCTGGTGCGGCCAGAACAGTCTGGAGCTCAACGCTCAGAAGACATTGGAGATGGTTGTGGACTCACCACTGTGGACTCCTTCCGCTTCCTGGGCACCATCATCTCTCAAGTGGGAACTGAACATCACCTCCATCATCAAGAAGGCCCAGCAGAGGATGTACTTCCTGCGGCAGCTGAAGAAGTTCAGCCTACCAAAGACAATGATGGTGCACTTCTACACCGCCATCATTGAGTCCATCCTCACCTCCTCCATCACCATCTGGTATGCTGCTGCCACTGCCAGGGACAAGGGCAGGCTGCAGCGTATCATTCGCTCTGCAGAGAAGGTGATTGGCTGCAATCTTCCATCACTTCAGGACCTGCACGCCTCCAGGACAAAGATTGCAGCTGATGCCTCCCATCCCGGTCACAAACTGTTTCAGACTCTCCCCTCTGGCAAGAGGCTGCATATTTGTTGTTAATTGGTTGTTAATTGTAAATTGTTGTTGTTCCATTGTTATTTTTATTTTTATTATTTTTATTTTTTATATTGTCAGTTGTATTATTTTTCTCGATTCTTCTGTTATTCTTATATAACTTGCATTTGTTTATTACATATTTATATATTTCTACATCTATTTATGTCAGCTGTATGTCTGTCTAAGTGTAGCACCAAAGCATTCCTTGTATGTGTAAAACACTGCTTGGCAATAAAGCTCCTTCTGATTCTGATGTCATTATAACGTAATAACTCTGATTTGGATGTAAACAAATGCGATATCTTGTATTCAAATTAGACGCTGAACTCTGACCTTTCGACTTACACCAAATTCAGCCTACAATAGCCATCGAGAGCCCATGCTGTAAGGAAGTGCCAGCCCCTATTATTTCGTGGGTAGGCCAAGCCAATTGCAACCAATTGTGCCTTTGACTGACAGCTTTAACTAGGAAGTTCATTCAGCAGAGAAGCTTGCCGCCAAGGGGCAGTGCTGTTTTTGGAAAAAATATGCTAAACCGTACCCTTAGAAAAACCTGGGTAATATTCATTTTTCATGGTATTGGTATAAAATTTGAAATTGGACTAGGTAAGGCTTTATGCTGTGGCCCCACAGTGTTTTCCAGCTAATAAATCCTAGCTGTAGTTGTCTGCATGCATTTGCTAGCAAACTTTTTCAAGGGGAAACAAAAAATATATTATATTTAATGTGTTTAAACTTATATTAATCAATTCCAGTAGCACTTACAGTGAAACCGTAGTATTTTGAGTTGGATTATCTTTTGTTTTGTGGACATATAAATATATGAATATTTTGGTTGTGTGCTAACTTATGTTTGCGTTGTTCTTATTGTTTTGGGTATGGTAATTGAATGGTGGGGTGTACATTTTGCTAGATGTGCATCCTTTTGTGACATTTGATTAAAATTATTTTTTTTAAAGCAAAAAACAAATGAAACAAGGCGTGAGTGATTGATCTTAATGTCAAGGAGAGAAACTTGGCACCCACTCATGAATTTCCATGACGGGCAGTCAGCTCATGGACACACTGGTGTCTTACAGTGGATTTGAACCCAGGTCTCTCACACCAAAGGCATGTGTTTTACCACTGCACCATCACCACCCACTAAACTATACTAAAATATTAATCATAACAGAGTATTATACAAACTATAAAATTTGTCTGGTGGGAAACTTAATGTTGACTACCAGTCTTTCTCTTACATAAAAACAAACAAAATCTTGCTCACTTGACTAAACTGTTATACTAATCGCATGACAAACAGCTGAGAACAGTATCTCAAAGTCATGTTGGTGAAAATGATGTATAGGTTGAGGGTAAGGTTGTCTATAAGTAAGTCCATGGTGCTTGAGCACTGTATGAGGGAGTGGAAAGTGTCTTTATTCTTATCAACAAAGGTTAAAGTCAAGGGCAACTGGACTTGGTTGAAGATACTGGAAGACATTTTGTCCCTCATCCAAAGAACTTCTTCAGTTCTGACTGACTGGCAGGGAAACTCGGCTATTTAACCTCAGTGGGGTCATTTGCCAGGATCGTCAATACCGCTGGTTCGTTAGTGTTCCTGGTTGCTGTAACGACAGTCGTTACAGTCGTTAGGACTACCAGTGGCCAAGACTGAACGACCATCGTTGGTATCTTCACCTGAGGCCAATAGGTTACGTTTGTTGAGTTTCCTGGGAAGTGGTGAAAGGACAGCATTGTAAGTGGTGGATAAGTGGTGGCGTAGACCCCCTTCTCTGTTCAATGACGGCTTCTTGGGTGTAGATGGCTTCCTTGACACCTCTTTCAAACCATCCATCTTCTCTGTCTAAAATGTGCACCTGGTGGTCCTCAAACGAGTGTCCTCTGTCCTTCAGATGTAAGTAGACTGCAGAGTCTTGACCTGAGGAATTGGCTCTTCTGTGTTG
The DNA here is from genome assembly GCF_014851395.1 of Micropterus salmoides. Taxonomy (NCBI): domain Eukaryota; kingdom Metazoa; phylum Chordata; class Actinopteri; order Centrarchiformes; family Centrarchidae; genus Micropterus; species Micropterus salmoides. Next base: position 1,866,566 of record NW_024044459.1, on the reverse strand, counting down.
AGCCATGCGTTTGTGTAGTGGTTGTTTAGTCTCCCCAATATACAGGTCTGTGCATTCCTCACTGCATTGGACCGCATACACTAGATTGCTTTTCTTGTGTTTGGGTGTGCGGTCTTTGGGGTGGACCAGCATCTGTCTTAGTGTGTTCTTGGGTTTAAAAAAACACAGGGATGTTGTGTTTGTTGAAAATCCTCCCGAGTTTCTCTGATACTCCAGACACGTATGGAATCACAATGTTGTTGCGTTTGACCTTCTTTTCCTCCCCTGTAGTTTTGTTCTTCTTGGATCTTGTGGCTGTTTTCACAAAGGTCCATTTAGGGTATCCACAGGCTGTAAGTGCCCCCTTCAGGTGTTTCTGTTCCTTCTCTCTGGCTTGGGAACTTGTTGGTATGTTTTCCGCTCTGTGGTGTAGCGTTCTCATGACCCCTAGCTTGTGCTCCAGTGGGTGGTGTGAATTGAAGAGTAGGTATTGTGTGTGTGTGGGTTTTCTGTAAACACCAATTTGCAGGCTCCTGTTCTCAGTGCAGTCCAGGAAGGCCAAACTGTTGTTCCGTCAGGTTGTAAGCGAGCTGAGGGATACTAAAATGTAACGTGAACACAGCAGACTGCTGATTGGTCAGAGAGAATCGTCAGTATTCACTGCATTATAATTGCGTTCACCAGACAGAGGCCAGCAACAGAAAGTTTTATATTTTACAGCTTCCGTATGTAATTTCATCACTAAATCCACTTCTGAGAGGTTTTGAGGTGAGAAATCAGCTGTGTAGATTTCGAATATTGAAAGTTTTACGAGAAGAACAAAAATGTGCTTGAATATTTTCGGAGTTGAGGAGCTCCACAAGTGGCTGCGGGGGAAGCCTGTGCCAAACTGCGGTAGGAGCGTGTGAAGCCGGCCAGCCGCCCGCTCACAGAGCCCTCTGCTCCCGCCGTCACACAGACCGCTGCAGCAACAACGGCAGAGGAAAACACAGCTGGAAGGTTTTCATACCGCTTATCTGTCTTTACATTCTGAGGAATGAGAAACGTTTTAACCGTAGACTGTATATATTTTAAAAGCTGTGTGGATTGCTGGTGTGTGTGTCGCATCGAACAATACGTCGCGGCCGTTGTGTGTGGCGTCGCTATGACGACAAGCTACGTTCTATCTCTGGGTACTGTCTGCAATGGAAAACGGAGCAGGGCCGAGTAGAGTCAGTCTATGGTCTATGGTAGCATTTTTCGGCAAGGCAGCATAGATCGTCAGAACACCGGCAACAGTTTAACATTTAGTCCTGATGGTAAGATGTGGAACAATGATGTTGTGTGGTTGTGGACTGATAATAACTTATACCATCTGCTAGGTTACGGTTGCAGTCTGCAGCTCAGCTTTGATTTGGATCACACTACCTTGTTTCTTACGACCCGCCCTTCTCTGCTTCTGATTGGCTAGAAGTCCTTACCTGGGAACTACGCATGTGCAACTCCCAACAAAGATTTTGTAGAAGTAAGAATTATCACTCTGTATCTCAAGGGCAGAGCGTACAACACACAGGGTGAAAAGAGGAGCTGCAGCAATGTGCAGTATGAGAAAAACATGGTGTTAATTAAACCATGTAAACCTGTTCTGGTACAACCCCTAATTAAGATTTTGAATCTGAAAATTAGCATAATACCACCTCTTTAAGGACATTGTTGCTGTCTCGTCTTTGTCTCGTTTTCGTCAGGAAGAAACAAGGTCGTTTAGTCTCACTGGCTGTGCGAGGCCTATGTGTCAGCCGGTGAATGTCCCCTGGACAGCATCAGGGTACACCCCACGAGAGGTTCGGAGGTGCGGCATGGTGGGATGACGATGAACGGCATCTACACGGTGGCCTCCTGGTCTTACCCGTGATTGTTCGTCCGTTTTTTACCTATGGGATGTCTCCCTTTTCTCGTTGACTAATTCAGTACTGAGTGTTCTCTCTAAGTGATTGTGCTTTGTATGTGCGGTGCATCTTCTCCCACCCGGACAGTGGGGGGAGCGGCCGCTGCTTGCGCTGGCCCTGTGCAGCTGGAAGGTTGCAGTGCATAGCTGCGGGACCCCCCATCCTGTCCCCGCCCTATTAGGCATGGGTCGATTTGCCTCTCCCATGTCGCCCCATCGGTGGTTGCGCGTTTAATTTGGAGCAACTGATTTCCCAAATGCCAGATAATATACCATGTTGGAACCTAAAATGTAGCTAAGACCAGATTCTTAGAGGATAGCATAAAATAAGGAAAAAACGTGTGTCTATTAATGCTGTGGTTCCTTCTCTTGATTCTTGGTAATAAACCTTGCTGTAGCATTCTGACAGCCTGGAACGGAGCCACTGCCTGATGGTTAAGGGGAGTAAATAAGGCTTTGCAGTTATCAAGATGAGAAGGACATAAAAGCAATTATCAATCTCTCTGGGTCAAACAGACTCAGGAACAATCCAATTTCTCAAATATGTTTTAATGTGTGAAAGGACTCAAAATTATTTCTTCAGCCAATTTATTCTCTCCTGGCACCTGACCAGTGTGACTATACTGTTAGGGTAAGTATGAACACAGTAGCCTGCTGTTGCTACTGAGCAGCAGTGGTGGTTTGTGGAGCAGGAAAATATTACTTTCCCCACCTGCTTTGTTTCAGATGAATGAAATGGACACTTTGCAATGAGACATCAAGCCCTGCTCTGCCCCCACCCCCTACTAAACTACAACCCATCTGAAGCTAAACTAGAATGCAATATTTTTGCAGAATCCCTTTTTTTCTCAGTCACCTTTCAACAATTTTACATAGGAATATAAGTCTCTGCAACTGCTGCTGTTTTGTCAACAAAAGTCATAATTTGCCAACTCTCCTTTAAAAAGGACATTTAATTTATATTTTGTCTCATTGATTATTTTTAATTAAGTATGTGTCACATCTTCACAAGATGGATATTTCAATGTAAAGCAAATCTTTACAGTTTAGACTCTCCTTCTATCTTGGTTTATAATACTGGCCCGCCTGCCCAGACAAGCTGAAGTGAAAACTTTTTTCTGGGAGATTGTGTTGATTTACAGGTAGTGTTATTGAAAAGGCTGGCAGGGTAAATTATACCCTGTCAAAGTCTGCAGATACTTTAGCCTTGGGCTCAGCCAACAATATAACAAGCTAATTCATCATTTCTGGGTAGGGGGCAGTGCAATGCGGGTTATTGTGGCTGGAGTGGGGTTAATGAACAGTGCACAGCCTCACACAAATAATGGAGCTGTTAAAAGACTGCTGTATAGCTGTGTTTAGGTCTCTGTACCTGTTCATTTTCTACAGTGGTCCACCTGCTGTCACATTATCACACCATGAGCATGGCAGATTTATATCAGCATCTGTTTTAGTTTGCACATTTCTGGGAAGCAAAGCTGCTCTAGAGGCAGAATTGGTCTAATTTCTGACATAAATCTTATTATGAAAGCACCACTGGTTTTTCAAACGCACATTAGCTAACTGGCAAACTGAAGGATGTATGTTTAATTATGGTCAGAGCTGCAACAGTTGCAAGGCCCATATTGTATGCCTTATGCTTCTTATTATTCGAATAATTTTTTTTCCATTTTCAAATGTATTTTTGGGGGGCTCAAAAAGTTGTGAAACTTGGCACACACACCACAAGAGGTGAATATAGACATCTGATGTTAGTTTTATAGTGGCCCCTACACATTTTCAAAACAAAAGCCTCCACCTTTCTGTTTCACTTGGATGCACCAAATTTAGGAGGCACATGTATCACGTCCAGATATCGTGAAGCTTGTGGGTTTTTGTCAAACGCCATTGCCGTGACGAGGCATTATTTATCATGAAACAGGAAGCTGTTTTTTCAGAGGCTAAGGATGCTTGAAAACTCACGAAACTTTGCGCACACATTAGAAGGCATGTATTGTGTTGTGTGATATGGTTCTGGGGCAAGGGTGTGGAAAACTGGCTTGATAGCGCCCCCTACAAAATTTCAGCTGTATGTTTCACCTAGATTTAGCCAATTACCTACATTTGGGAGGCAGATGTATTATCTCTAGACTTGAAAAATCCTCTTAGAGACATTACATTTACATTTATTCATTTAGCTGACACTTTTATTCAAAGCAACTTACAATTGCTATACATGTCAGAGATCTCACACCTCTGGAGCAACCAGAGGTTAAGTGTCTTGTTCAGGGACACAATGGTAGATGGGTCACAGTGGGGGATTGAATCCATGTGTCTTATCCATTGCGCCACCCTGCTGACATAACCTAAACCCAACTGGAAGTCAGCCATTTTTAACTGAATGTGCAATTGAATGTGGTATTTGTGGCCATTTACAGGCTTCATATTTTAAGGTATTCCTCCTAGAGTATTCATCGGATCGACTTTAAATGTGGACAGTGCAATCTAAAGACCTTTGCGATGTTATTAAACTGCAAAGCTTTTGAGTTTCCTTTGAATGGCGTGGCATTGAATTTTGATGTTTTGATGTTTCACAATTTGTAATTGTGCTCACTGGAGGAAGTCACTGAGGTAGTCATACAACTCCACAGTGGCAAAGCCCCAGGGATTGATGAAATCCGCCCAGAAATGCTAAAAGCTTTGGGTGTGGAGGGGCTGTCTTGGATGACACGTCTCTTTAACATTGCGTGGAAGTCAGGTACAGTGCCCAAGGAGTGGCTGACTGGTGGTGGTTCCCCTATTCAAAAAGGGGGAGCAGAGAGTGTGTGCCAATTACAGGGGTATCACACTTCTTAGCCTCCGCCGTAAAGTCTACTCCAGGGTGCTGGAACGGAGAGTTCGGCTGATAGTCGAACCTCAGATCGAAGAGGAACAATGCGGTTTTCGCCCCAGCTCTTTACTCTCACAAGGATCCTGGAGTGGGCTTGGGAGTATGCCCATCCAGTATACATGTGCTTTGTAGATCTGGAAAAGGCATATGACCGGGTCCCCAGGGAGATACTGTGGGAGGTGCTGCGAGAGCATGGGGTGAGGGGGGCCCTTCTCAGGGCTATCCAATCCCTGTACATCCAAAGCGAGAGCTGTGTCCGAGTACTCGGCAGTAAGTTGGACTCTTTCCAGGTGAGGGGTGGCCTTCGCCAGGACTGCGCTTTGTCACCAATCCTGTTTGTGATATTCATGGACACGATATGGAGGCGTAGTCATGGCGAGGAGGGGCTGCGGTTCAGTGGGCTTGGGATCTCATCACTGCTTTTTGCGGATGATGTGGTCCTGATGGCATCATCGGTCCGTGACCTTCAGCTCTCACTGGATCGGTTCGCAGCAGAGTGCGAAGCGGTTGGGATGAGGATTAGCACCTCTAAATCTGTGGCCATGGTTCTCAGCAGGAAACCGGTGGAGTGCCAACTCCAGGTAGGGAATGAGTCCTTACCCCAAGTGAAGGAGTTCAAGTACCTTGGGGTCTTGTTCATGAGTGAGGGGAGATTGGAGCAGGAGATTGGCCGGAGAATCGGAGCAGCGGTAGCGGTATTGCATTCGCTTTACCACACCATTGTGATGAAAAGAGAGCTTAGCCATAAGGCAAAGCTCTCGATCTACCGGTCAATTTTCGTTCCTACCCTCACCTATGGTCATGAAGACTGGGTCATGACCGAAAGAACGAGATCACGGGTACAAGCGGCCGAAATGGGTTTCCTCAGGCGAGTGGCTGGTGTCTCCCTTAGAGATAGGGTGAGGAGCTCGGCCATCCGCGAGGAGCTCAGAGTAGAGCTGCTGCTCCTTTGCGTTGAAAGGAGCCAGTTGAGGTGGTTTGGGCATCTGGTAAGGATGCCTCCTGGACGCCTCCCTAGGGAGGTGTTCCAGGCACGTCCAGCTGGGAGGAGGCCTCGGGGAAGACCCAGGACTAGGTGGAAAGATTAGATCTCCACACTAGCCTGGGAACACCTCGGGATCCCCCAGTCAGAGCTGGTTAATGTGGCTCGGGAAAGAGAACTTTGGGGTCCCCTGCTGGAGCTGCTGCCCCCGCGACCCGACCCCGGATATGTAGATGAAAATGGATGGATGGATGGATGGATGGATGTTTCAAAATTATTAAATGTGCGACACAGCGTAAGCTGCATTATTTAAGTAGTTTAGCCACTAGGAAGCAGCAGAACCCTAAAAATATTACTGTCCAACACATTCTTTCTCCTAACTTGGTCAGGACCCCTTGGTGTCACTTTTTACGCCCTGGCTACCCCTTTTGCAATATTTTTGGCATGTATCGCGGTCAAGTTAGCAACAATGAATTTGCAATGTCGGGTTATACTTTCAAAACAAAAATAGTGGTTAACTTTGTGAAACAGCACGTGGTTAACGTTTTGAAACGTTGCAATTTGGTTAGGTTTGGACACCGAATATAGTTTATTTCTGTTTGCCACTTTTTAAATTGTTTATATATTAATACAGTATATATTGTCTGTTACATAGCAGAAGATAAATCTACCTACTTACCTACCTACCTACCTAACCTACCTACCTACCAAAACTACTTGGTTAAGTTTAGGAAAATGTCATTTTTACTTACGTAAGTTACCTATGTAAAGTTACTTACGTAACTTGCATAAGCTACATAATTTCACTAAAAGCAATCAATTTAGACTTTTTGGTTCACTCGTTGTCACACCCATCCATCCACCCTGCCTTTTAGAGGTTTACAGGTCTTCCTCCAGTGCACTGAACTATGACACCAAAGAGCTTCCCAATGAGTTACAAACTGACGCCTGCGTCCATATGTGACGACTTGGGAGTGAGAACGTGAAGTCATCAGTGAAGTCTATTCAGTTGTCATAGAGATACTATAGGGTGAAAGCTCTATGAGAAAAAGAGTAAGTGCAGTAAATGTGGAGTTAAGAATTTAGTTTTGTTTTTTTTTACACTTGATACACAGTAACAGAATGTGTAATAATAATAATAATTCATTTTAGTTAAAGGGGTTATATGTAGTTTTTCAATGAAATCAGGTCATCGCTATAATGACTTATGCATACATTTATAACACGATATAATGCGTTCTAAAAATTGCTATAATCACTTACAAACATGCATCAGGTGCTATAGCAAAGTTCATAACGTATTATGACCTTTTGATTTAATGTTTTATAACAAATAGTAATACCAGTTTATATCAATGTGCGCCAAGAATCTCCGACCATGTTCCATAGTACGCCTATGGACAGGCCCTAACAGATGCAGTGGACAATTGGAGAGAACCGCTTCACAAAACGTATTAAAGGACATTTTAAAGTAATTGAATGGGAATACTGTTTGGGCTGTAAGGGTGGGAATCTCTTGGCACCTCATGATTCAATTTGATTACAATTCAGAGGGCGGAGATCCATCTTGATGCATCTTTTTTTTCTATGGGATTTCTGGATAATTACTAGGCATTTAATTTGCACATTAAAATCCCAAAGAAACGTCTCAATTGCTTAAAAGGACTAGTTTACATCCCTGATTTACTTTACTAGCCTCAGTTCCTCCGTGCTCACCAGCGTCCTTTAACAACCAGTTGTCAGACTCTAGAAACTGAAATATTACCCTAACCGCGATTTGTTTGCTGCCCTATAGCGATACAAAGAATGGCAGCAAGCTAACACTAATTAGCTCAGACCTGCTGCTGTTTGCTTCATAATGTTCAATATAGATTTATTGTCGTTTTACTGATACTCAGGTACACACCGTCTCAGTCGCTCTCAGTTACATAATATACAATACTGCAACAAAACGGCAACAACAACACAGAGGAAGACCTATCCACTAACCTTACAGTTATGTTACTTACTGCAGTCTTTCAATTTTATTTATATAGTGCCAAATCACAACAACAGTTATCTCAGAGCTTTTCATAAAATGCTCTGTATTTGTATAGCGCCTCTCTAGTCTTTTCAACCACTCTAAGCGCTTTTACATCTGCATCACACACATTCATACACCAGAGTTAATTCGAGGTTCAGTATCTTGCCCAAGGCATGACATGCAGCCTGCAGGAGCCGAGGATTGAGCCACCGACCTTCTGATTGATAGGCAAGCCGCTCTACCTCCTGAGCCACAGCCACCCTAGAGCAGAGCTGGACCATACTCTGAGATGTTATTTACAGAAGCCCTACAATTCCCACCAAGAGCAAGCACTAAGCAACAGAGGCAAGGAAAAACTTCCTTTTAAGAGGCAGAAACTTTGAGCAGAACCATGGATCAGGGTGGGCAGCCATCTGCCTCGACCGGTTGGGGTGTGAGAGAGAAAGAGAGAGAGAGAGGGCAAAAGAGGGACAGAGAAAGAGAGAGAGGGATGGAAGGAGAGAGAGCGGGAGGCAGCCTACACAATATACACACACAGAGGTACAGACAGTAAAGGTGATGTTGCTATAGACTGAATGAATAATGGTACAGATATTTATAGTAGTGTTTATGATAATAATCATAATGTTAAAGATAATAATGGGAAGTCCCCCGGCAGTCTAGGCCTATAGCAGCATAACTAAGGGATGGTTCAGGACTCTCCTGAGCCAGCCCTAACTATAAGCTTTATCAAAGAGGAAAGTCTTAAGCCTACTCTTAAATGTGGAGATGGTGTCTGCCTCCTGAACCCAAACTGGAACCTGGTTCCACAGGAGAGGAGCTTGATAGCTGAACGCTCTGGCTCCCATTTTACTTTTGGAGACTCTAGGAACCACAAGTAACCCTTCATTCTGGGAGTGCAGTGCTCTGGTGGGGTAGTAAGGTACTATGAGCTCTTTAAGATATGATGGTGCCTGACCATTAAGAGCTTTGTAGGTAAGAAGAATGATTTTAAATTCTATTCTGGATTTTACAGGAAGCCAATGCAGAGAAGCTAAGGGCCTGTGTCTATCAGCGTCTTTTTTCAATTCATTGCAATGGGAGTGCTGCGTTTTTACAAGCTGGTAAAAACGACAGCAGTGTGACGAGGCGCTGAGCGTTTTTTCCAGTCGGCGAGAGTTGAAAAATGTTCAACTTTGGGAAAACGCTGCACTCGCCACTGTCACTTTTTACTCAGCTGTCTAATCACAGTAGAGGAGGGGCGGGACCTGGATCCTGGAACCGGGCTTCGCCAAACCTCAGCTCTTGGACTAAACGGTGGTACTCGCCGAGATGTTTCCTCGCACACAAAATGTCATGAACCCACATACGGCGAGTCCGTCCTCTCTCGCTACCTGCTTCAGCCTTCTCTTCATACAGAGCAAGGGCCAGAGCAAGTATTCTACTCTGTATTGACATTTTTACATCCAGTAAAGTTAGGTAGGACTACTTGCAACAAATGTATCATAGCAACCAAAGCAGTCATAAAAAAAACGCTGCGCCTCAAAAACTCCTGCTGGGCGTTTTCAGAAAAGCACTTTGGTGGACACGGGCCCTAAGACAGGAGAAATATCATCTCTTTTCCTGGTTCCTGTCAGAACACGTGCTGCAGCATTTTGAATCAGCTGAAGAGTCTTAATGAACTTTTTCGAGTAGCCTGATAATAGAGAATTGCAGTAATCCAGCCTAGAAGTAACAAATGCATGGACTAGTTTTTCTTCATCCTTTTTTCTCCATCCGATTTTTGCAATATTACGTAGGTGAAAAAAGGCAGTCCTTGACTTTAACGACATGTCCTGATCAAAGATAACTCCAACATTCCTCACAATGGTGCTGGAGGCCAGGGCGATGCCATCCAGGGAAGCTATATCTTTCTTTTTGCATCACAGAGGTGCCTGGGCCCTAAAACAATAACAAATGCATGGACTAGTTTTTCTGCATCATTTATAGGCAGGATGTTCCTGATTTTCGCAATATTACGTTGGTGAAAAAAGGCGGTCCTTGAAATTTGCTTAATGTGAGACTTAAACAACATGTCCAGATCAAAGATAACTCCAAGATTCCTCACAGTGGTGCTGGAGGCCAGGGCGATGCCATCAAGGGAAACTATATCTTTAGATAATGCGTCACAGAGGTGCTTAGGCCCCAGAACAATAACTTCAGTTTTATCTGAGTTTAACATTACAGGTCATCCAGGTTTTAACATCCTGAAGGCACATTTGAAGTTTAGCTAACTGATGAGTTTCGTCTGGCTTGATCGATAGATATAACTGAGTATCATCTGCATAACAATGAAAGCTTATGGAATATTTCCTGATAATATTGCCTAAAGGAAGCATATTGTCGCTGTCCGATGAAAACCACGTATATCCACGTTAGATGATTTTGTCTTTTTTCTATATTTGGAACAAGCAAATTCTCCTCTGTATGCTGTCAGCGTTTGTAATCAAATTGACCAATTAAAAGAGGTTTTATGACGTTATGTATTGAACAAGTATCTCCATTGGATGTGAAAAGTTTCCATCAAACAGCGTATTTCCCGCTACAGGCTGTATGCCCCTCCCTCCCTTTGTTCGAGAGGAAAATGCGCTCGTAAATTTCTGTGTGGAAGATAACAGCGCCAAGGTAAAGTATCACCATAAGATTATTATTTGACAACTATTCAAGTTTGTACATGTTCAGTCTTTTTCAACTGTCATTTGTGCAGATTAGCTAACGACATTTTTTTATTTACATCTCAATGTTGATAGCTAAAGTGTGGCTCTCGACAGTTAGCTAACGTCAGTTGGCTAATAAACACTGTCTCGATTTGTATTGCAATCAGATAGCGAACATTAGTTAGTATCTTATATAACATAATCTGATATAAAGTCACAATATATCAGATAGTTTGCCTTGTTTGTAAACACGTTTTATACCGTGGATAAGTACTAGGGCAGACTTATAACCTTACATCGTTACAACGTTGTCATTCTCGAATCAAGTGATGCCAATCCAAAGCTTTCTTTTTATCATGGCAGCATTGTTTACTTGTACATTTGATTAGTGACTGAGATATATTCATCAACATCTGATTTCTCACGCAGAGTACCTTTAATGATGTTGTCTGTTGTGTGCACTCTTCCTCTTCCTCTTCCTCTTCGTTTTCCTTTAGAGGAGCTTTGCGCATTGGTCAGTGTTAAATACGATAGGGCAGTAGAGGCAGCAGCCAGGGTCAGCAGTGAGGAAGAAGATTTGTGGAAAACTAGGATTAAGACAGCCAGAGCAAGACAGCCAGAGCAAAGAATGCAAAGTCAGCAACATTGAATTATGTCAATATTGTATTCAGTATACTTTATGTGTTCTTCTTTATCTTTTCAAGATTCCCTTGAGTGTGACCAGGTTGAGTCTCCTGCTTTTGTACCGGATGAATGTGAAAGTGAAGGTAGGTATTATTAAAGTTATTTAAAATTATTTTTTTGTGTGTAAAACATTTCCTACAACAAATGCAGATCACAGAGCTTCACATATCTAAATGCAGTATCAGTCCATCCAAATTAATGTGGGCGTCTTTGAAAACTCAGAATTGAAGAGAACACAAAAGAGATACTTAAGTACAGTGCCAGTGAAGTAAATTAGGATTAGGTCAGCAACACTGACGTATGTCAGTACTGCATTAAGTGTACTTTTTATGTTCTTCTTTATCTTTTCCAGATTCCCCTGAGCGTGACCAGGTTGAGTCTCCTGCTGCTATTGTGCCAGATGGATTTGAAAATGAAGGTGGGTATTATGACCTAGGACAGAATGGTCTGCACACCATTAGACTCCAAATAAAAACTGTTCTTGAGGGCAACATTTTCATCTGATCTTATAGAACCAAGCACTGCCTCCAAAACAAATTTATTTGAAGTCGGTGGGACGGTGTGCAGACCTTTTTGCTTTGTGTCCTGTACTGATATATTCGTCTTGCACCTGAACTTAACTGGATTTGCACACTTTTTGGATGTATAATAATAATAAAAGCAAACTCTTTGTATACAATCTTTCATAAAAAAAATATAGCACAAAGCAATTTAGAGATCACAATAGAGTAAGAAGTAATAAAACAGCACCAATAAACAGACACACTCTGATGCACACGTAAGTGCATGATGTATTTAATGCAGTAGTGTTTGTTAAACTGTTGGATGTTTTCCTAGTTGGCTTGTTACTGTTTGTGGTCAGCTGCACACACTGTCTTTCTCATGCAGAAATACACACACCACTACGACACACTGTGAGGACAACATTTACAGAATTTTTGTTTTCTCTTTCTTTTAATCACAAGGAGAAGGAGTTGAGGAGGATTCTTCAGCTGGTGGGGCTCGTCCAGGAAGGTCAAGGAAGAAAGGAGATCCAGAGACCTGGAACGTGAATGTCCAGAAAAGAAGGAGAACGAGGGGCCAATCCAGTCAAGAAGAATCAAGAGCCTGGTTTGAAGGAGGGAAGAAAAATAGGGATACCATGCCAGTCTGCGGCCTGCCAAAAGTCCACTAAACTGCACTGCAGAGAAGTAGAGGACTCAAAGAGGGAGGAGATCTTCAGGTATTTCTGGGGGAAATTAGACTGGAAAGAGAGGAAAATTTTTGTTAAATCTTTGGTGGAGATAAGCAGTGTAAAGCGGCGGCGCACAGGAGCAGATGAATCCAGGAGGTCGGCATCCATTTCCTGTCATCTTGTAGTGGATGCGAGAAAAATCAGAGTGTGCCAACGCATGTACCTGTCTATACTAGGCATAAAGCTGTGTTTTTTTTTTAAATGGGTAAGAAGAAGAGGAGAGAGTCCTGAAAAGACTGAGAGAGCGAGAGTGAGGTCAGAAGAGCAGGACGTCCTTAAGACCTTCCTTGTAGATCTTCACAAGGTTCCATCACACCACTGTAGGTCCTCTTCATCAAAGATGTACCTGGAGCCGAGAGGGGTCCAACTGCAGACCTCCACTGTCAGGCCGGTCAGTTTTTTTTCCATCCCCATAGGACGTAACGTGATGCATTCTCGGTTGTTTCGCTACTCTACACATCACGACAGCGGTAGGTGAGCATTATCCAAAACACTGAGTAAAGTCTGAATGCATTGCTCTTGATGTATATTCGCTGTAAATAGCTACCGCTGTCAATACTGTACATCTAAATCACACAAATTACAGAATGTTAAACGTGTGTAAATTAGTTTATTTGTCGTTCTACATAGCTAACGGCAACGGTGGCTAGCGTTAGCTCCTGAAGTAGCAGGATTAGATTTTTTTTCCTTTGGATAACGTAAGCTAACGTTACTCATAGACTGTATGAAGCTACTGTGTGTTCGTTTTTTTGTAAAGCATTTTACAATAGCATAGGTTTGCATAAGGAGGGTCTGAGCTCTTAATCCTGCATCTGTGGGGGTCAGTAATTCATATACCAACAACCATTATTTTTAATCACAAATGTACATTATGTTAATAAGATAAACACACTAAAATAAACACATTTTCCAAACGAACTATCGTGCACACCGCATGAATGTCATTACAACATGATTAATAATTAATATGATACCATAAAGGGCGGGTTTGCGGTCTCTCCTTGAGCAGTAGTCTTTGTTGGTTTATTTCAGGCTTTTAAAACTTAAACTTTGTTGCAGTATCACACACATCTGGGGCAAGTAGTGGGCTGCTGTGTGTGAGAGAAAGTGTTGACCACGTAATGAGCAATGAAGTCTCTGTCCAGGCTTCTATTGTTTATTTATTAATCCCCACCGGTAAAAAACGTTATACTACAGACTCCCACGAAGCTCAAATTGTAGTCCAGTTTCCACAGTTGTCCGTTTTTTCCTATTAAATTCAGCTGATTGCAGTAAAATGCCATAGTATATTACTCTTCAAAGGTAAATTATGAATGAGAAGTGTGTGTGTGTGTGTCCTTTAAGATGACTGGATGACTCTTAATCAACGACGATGTTTTTCTGTGAATGGATGTGGCTGTATGGACGGAATTAATGTCATATTTTGACAGAATAAATAAATAGTGCCTGTAAAAAAAGATACTGTTAATAGTTGAATGATTGAAGCGATATATAGTCGGCTTTGTTGCTACATTGGCACGTTAAGTGCTAAGTAGAATAGGCTCAAATCAATATGCTATATTTAAGGAATTAGCCTGCTAGTTTCCCGTTACAATGTTGACTAAATACATATGATAAAAACCCTCCCCCTATGTCTATGTGATAAAACTTTATAATTTTTGAATGCGTTTCCTGTCAAATCGCACACTTTTATTTCGTAGTTTTTGCGTGTATTTCCTTTCCTGACTGGCCTGACAGTGGAGGTGGCCTGACAGTGGATGTCTGCAGTTGGACCCTCTTGCTGGAGCCGGTGTTCAAATTTCTCAGTCATCTCCACACAGAGTATAAGTGCTCTTGTGCTGAACATGGAATCCAGTCTCTGTCAAGGCAAGTTTTACTAATGTTTTCAATGACTTAAATCTTTCTCTCTTTCACCCAAAGAAAGACCAGTGTGATACCTGCTGTTCATTCAAGGCTAGAAACATTGAAGCTGCCACATGGGAGGAGCACTGCCTTAAAAAAGACACAGCATGAGCCATGAAGCAGAAGGACAAAGATGAGACAGGTGAGAAGACCTTGGTGGCATGCATGGATCTAAAGGGGCTCCTGCTCTGCCCCAAGCTGCAAGCCTCCGCCCTCTATTACAAGACTAAGCTCAGTGTTCATAACTTCACCATCTTTGACATGGCATCACATGATGCAACAAATTACCTGTGGCATGAAGGTGAAGCTGGTCTCTCCACCAACGAGTTTGCTTCATGTATCGTGCACTTTCTCGAAGCAAGCCCCTCGTATGAAGAATACATCCTGTGGAGTGATAGATAGGGCTACCAGAACCGAAACCTGCTCCTGAGCAACGCCCTCCTCAAGTTCGAGACCGAAAAACAGAAGATAGTGACGCAGAAGTATCTCGAGGTCACACACAAATGGAGTGTGATTCTGTGCACAGTGTGATAGAGAGACAACTGAGAGATAGAGAGATCTCTGTTCTGGCTGAGTATGCTGCAGTGATCCGGGGAGCTCGCTCCAATCCCAGGCCATACCATGTGAGGTACGTGGACCACAGTTTCTCCACAGACTTCAGCCAGGTGACCATCTGCAAGTCCATCCGACCAGGGAAAAAAGCTAGAGATCCAACCGTGCATGATCTTTGAGGAATCAGGTATTTTATCAGACACATTCATTCAGATGTCACCTTCTATGTCAAAAGACATCAGTGGTGAAGCACATTTACTGAATTTCTGTATTGAGTACTTATACTTTTACTGCACTACATTTAAAAAAATATATTGTACTTATTACTCCACTACATTTATTTGGCATCTTTAGTTACTCATTACTTTACAGATTCAGATTATAAAGATTTATAAAATCAAATCAAACTATATTATGAAGTATTTTGATGGATTTAGCTGCTTAGCGGAATATAAAGTAGTTGGAATCAGCTCCACCTTTACCAGCTGCAACAAAGTATATTTTTAAATTATATTTTGATGGTAATAATTGTGTGTATTTACTTTAGTAACATTTTAATGTAGAATTTATACTTCTAATATTTCTACAGTGTGGTTTTGCTACTTTTCCTTAAGTTAAAGTTCTTAATACTACTTCCCCCACTGTGGAAGACATTGATAGACACACTGTCTATAATTTAATCTATTAAATTTGACTTCATATCTTCTCACTGTCCCTCTTTTCCCTTCTAATATCTTCCCTCTATCCACTAGATACAACGTGGATGGCACTATGGAGTACAAGATTCTCCACTCAGATGACTGGGAAGCCCATCCGTCCCCATCTCTCAGGAAGTGTCACCACAGTGTCCCCTCAGTACAACTCCAGCCAGAAAATTAAAGAGCTGAAGTTCAAACACAAAAACAGGTTTTGCCCAAGGACTTCCACTCCTTCTATGATGGACTGGACCATGAGTGATGCCCATCACCGGCTGGAATATCACACAGGCGCATGCACACACAGATGTACATAGGCTGACTTGGTTACAGTTGTTTATTAAATTGAGTGTAATTAAATTTTACCTGACTTTGTGATGGCTTTACAGGTTTTAATGATATTAATATAATTTGTTATTGTTCCAAGTATTAAATAAGTTATTAAGAAGTAGTATTACAGAGTCTGATCAATTGTCTCTAACAAATAGCTTGATCATCTTTCCTGACTGTTCATAATTATAATAGTAATGTGTGTGATGTATTTTGTGGCTTAACATTTTGAATGTGTTTTTATTTACATAAATACAGTGAATTTCAACCTTTGTTGATTAAACCAACTTGATTTTATTTGGTCATTGCCCACTATTGTTGTTCACGATGTTAAGATAGCATATTGATGATGATTGGCATGATTTTTAAAATCGGCATCTTATTATTTAGCTCAGGTAGCATCTGAAGTTTTGCCTTTAACCAGCGACTACAGGTAACGTTTATAAAATAGAGTTACATGTGTCCCTTTTAGAGGCACTGCAGCTGTTAATTTAAACAAAGAATCTTAATAGCCTCCGGATGTGGTTAGGCTGAAAGGTAAGTTTTTGTGGCAATTTGTCCAGTGTATTATTTTGGGGAAACAGAAATTATGATAGCGTTGGATTAAAAACGTTCAGAGTTTTCAGCTAAGGATTACAACAAGCTAAATGATTTACCTGAAGTGACAAACGCACACACGTCAGTGTTGATGTTGTGCCCAATTATGCATGCCTTCCGAGAATTGCATGCACCTCACGGCTGGTAACGCTCATATATGCTGAGAAAGAAGTGGATGCAAATCTCTGCAGGTAGCCTACATCATCTGCTTTGCCCAATTGTGCATCCACCTCTTAAGGTCCTTTTCAGACACTTTGTTGTGGTCATTGATCAAAAGGAAATCAGTAGGGTAGGCTTACTGTCAATAGTTTATCAATTGAAGGGGATGTAAACAGAGACTCGGCGCTCGGAACCACCCGCAAGTCATTGGAGCCCGTTATTTAAAAAACACGCATGTCCACCTTCGCTCACAACAATCCATGCATGTCCATTTCAAATATTAAAGTTCACTGATGACCGTGTAAAGATAGTGTTTCACTTATGGCGCTAAATGTGAGTAATAACCGGGGTTTATATTTATTTTGTAACATTTGTTTATGAGAAAAACAGTTTTTTCATGTTCCTGAAAAAAAAATTTAGTGAGAAGTGAAGAGGATTGGTCCGAGGACAGATCCTTGTGGAGCTCCATGAGTAACTTTGGCATGCATGGAGGACTCATCATTAACATGTACAAACTGAAATCGATCTGATAAATAGGACTTAAACCAGCTTAGAGCGGTTCCTTTAATGCCAATGAAATGTTCCAGTCTCTGTAATAGGATCTGATGGTCAATGGTATCAAATGCAGCACTAAGAGCTAGTAAAACCAGTACAGAGACAAGTCCTTAGTCTGATGCAATAAGGAGGTCGTTAGTAATTTTCACCAGTGCTGTCTCTGTGCTATGATGAGCTCTAAATCCTGACTGAAAATCCTCAAATAAACTATTGCTCTGTAGAAAGTCACACAGCTGTTTAGCAACTGCTTTCTCCAGAACCTTAGAGAGAAATGGAAGGTTAGATATAGGTCTATAGTTGGCTAAAACATCCGGATCAAGTTTGGGCTTTTTCAGAAGAGGTTTAATTACAGCTACTTTAAAGTACTGTGGTACATAGCCTGTTGATAGAGATAGATTGATCATATCTAGCATAGAAGTGCTGACTAAGGGTAAAACGTCTTTAAGCAGCCTAGTCGGGATGGGGTCTAAGAGGCAGGCTGATGGTTTAGATGAAAAAATTACTGAAGTTAGTTGGTCTAAACATATATCTGGTTTTACGGCTGTTTCTAAGGTTCTAAGGTAAGTTTTAAGACTATCTTGCCAAATTAAATGAGAATTTTCCAGTTTGGTGGAACGCCAATTCCTCTCAATTTTCCACAATATTTGCTTTAATTTGCAAGTTTCAGTATTATACCATGGAGCTAACCGTCTTTGTTTTATTATTTTATATTAGAGTCGAGTGTCATTTGCAGCGAGCCTGCAGGTCTATCTTTTTTAGTCTAACTGTTATTTAAAGAGGAGTTGTCAAACCAAATACAAACAACTCTGCTTGCAACTTTAATATTTTGATTAAATGTTTTGAACATAGTGAGTCAATTATTTGCTATTTACTTATATATTATAATATTTATAATATTATTTATTTATTTATTTGCATTTCCAACTAGGTAACAAGAACTGAACTTAAACTTAAAGCAGTAATTTAAAATTACAGTATAGCCATTCATGACAATATTCATAATCTTAATACATGAGCAGAGTAGCTAACTAGTATAGTTTAGCTAAGATTTAGACTGTCTTATTTAAAGCAGCAGTACATAGTTATTTGGGGTCAGCAGAAAGAGCTGTAAACACCACATTTGACATATTATCACCTTACAAAGTTTTTGTGTGTTAGCAAACAAATACATAGCTACACAAACAGTCACCACTGTTTCTGCCGGACATCCAGCAGACTGACAGTGACTGTTTTACTCAAGGACACTTCAGCAGGGCAGGGTCAAGATTGGGGTTAAACCTGAGACCTCTTTATGTGAAGGGCAAGCTGACATGAGGACTGAATGAGAAGTAATGATAATGACAGAGAAAGAAGAAAGTTAGCAAAAAAATAATCAGCAAAGTGAATGTAACATGACTCTGGCTTCTATAAAATAGATTTACAAACATCTAATTTGCTTTGCTAAATAACTTTAGGAGGAAAGGTAATGCTGTTGAGATGAAGTTTGCTGCCAACATCTTTTACAGAGAAGTGTAACTTTATTATACTGCATAGAAGTCACAGAGAGGAGGTAAAAGTGGGTGGAAGGACTGAGGTCCATGTTGTGTACAGTGGGATGATCAGAGCTTTTTCACTGAGCTAGCAACTGCTGGAATGCAGTAAAGTTGCAGGCTGCAAGATGCTAAACACTGCATAAGAGATAACAAAAACCTCAGAGTCAGGTAATAATTCTTGGTGGGTTTCTCACTACAAGCAACACATTTCACATTACACACAAATAAAAATACTGATTAGTGCAACTTTAAGGTTATGGAAAGATCATGAAACATACTATTTGGAATATTTAAAAAGTCAATGCATCTTGCCTTGCGCTTGAAGTCAGACAGACTTTTTAAGACCGCCATCTTTCCCTAACATCAAGTATTTACTTTAAGTTACCTTAACATGACCGCAGTTTAGTTGCCATGAACAACATTTTGTAGGGAAACAAATTATATAAATTGACAGTGAACATTTTTGCATACAAGTTCCTTTTAACCATTTACTCTTTATGTTGATAGCAAATGTAATTCCTGACAGCATTAAGTTTCTTCTGTCTGTCTCAATCCTTTTACTAGCTTACAACCACATCTCACATTTGTCACATCTGGACAAGCTGCTGTTTAGTTTGCACGTGTACGCAGAGGTGTGTAGTAACAAGTTACATTTACTCCGTTACATGTATTCAAGTTACGTACATTGTACTTGTCAGAGTAGTTTTAATGCATCATAATGCATGAAAAATCATTAGTTTTACTGTTTTACTTGTGGATACATTTATTGTGCTCCTTTCATTTATTTATTATTATTTTATGAATTCATGATCTGTTAAGAGGTACAGTAGGTAGTCAGCTGGTCCCAAGTCTGCTAGTTCTTTGGCATCCTACTGCAGTCTCGCTGAAGTAACAGCATGTTGGTATGACTTTTAAATATTGCTGCCAGATAATATTTAAAAAATGAAAACTTTGTGTATCGTTCAGCGGGTTCCTCCGTGGGCCGGATTTGAACCCAGGAATCTGCAGTAAGGACTCAGCCTTGTACATGGGGCACATGCTCCACCACCTGAGCTAGCTGCACCCCTCTTTTATGTTTTCTTTAAAAGCCTTTTGACTCACGATTAGAACTCTGCTGTGGAAGTGAGGGAGGTGTCATGAGGAATGTCCCCTAGGACTATGGCCCCATCCACACTACTCAGTTTTAGTTTACAAACGGACAATTAAAACGAATACAATCTCTGTCCACACCAGCGTTTTAGCTGTGTATCAGAGGTGATCCCCGTCTACATTAAAACGACTGAAAACGGGCATCCGGTGCCCGTTCGGGTACACTGGGCATGCGCGTGCCGGTGTAAACATGAAGCAGATGGTCTATTCAGTAGTTACAGGAGATCTGGCGAAAGAATAAAGAAATACAGACGAAGAATCAGACCAGATTTCTTTTTGCATGGACCAATAACGAGCTGGGACTGTGACTCAATGTAACACGGGACAGTGGCGGCGGAAAACAGACAGAGTTGCAAAGTAAACGGCGACATGCACAGTACAGGTGTAGGCAGATCGACTGAAGTATTATTTGCACGGTACAGAATATTTTAATAAAAATACCAACTCAAAAACTCTGACAGTAGCACCGTGTGTCTGCTTTGCATGACTTATAAGACCCAATCAGAGAGCCGAGCGTGAGCGTCCGCGTCATCGTTTCTAAAGTTGTCCATTTTTGCCTGTCTTCACTAAAACCCCTCCGGAGTTTCGAAACGCAAAACGGGGTCGGCAGTGTTTCCAAACTTCTCCGTTTTAGGTCAATGTTTTTGCCGTTTTAGTCTGGACGGGAGGTGCAGACGTAGCAAAAGGTCTCCGTTTTAATTCAAAAACGCAGTAGTGTGGATGGGGCCTATGTAAATGTAGCTCCTTCCAAGTGATTTACAAGTCACATTCACCCTTTTCCCACACTGATGACAGTGGATGCCATGCAAGGTGCCAACTGCTCATTAGAAAAAAACTATCATTTGTCATTCACACACGCTCACACACTGATGGCACAGCCTGCAGGAGCAATTTGGAGTTCAGAATCTTGTATGCTCAACAGACTGGAGAAGCAGGGGGATTGGACCACCGATCATCTGATTAGTAGGCGACCTGCTCTACCTCTGTAAGTTATCCAAAATTATTTTCTTCTTCTTTCTGGGAAAATTAAACCTCAATGGCAGACAGTTGCACAGAATAAGAAAGAAAATCTAAAAACAGGGTGGCCCTAATGTCTACAGAGACCATCCAGCAGAGATGCTCACAAGTCTTTGAGCTAGAGTCCAAGTCTTAAGTCTTTCGTGGTTATAATGAATGTTTTATCACCTGCCACATTCAAATCAGGCTGCTTCTAACACTGCATAGCTATAAGGGATTCTCTGTCACCTGTTTTTCACAACCATGTAATGTGAAATGCAATTAATGACAGCTTATAAACTACTGTAAGTCAACACATCCCCAGACTCTCAAACCAGTGTAACGTTAACTAAATAAAACTTTAACGTTACATGATCAACAATAAACCTGTTTGCAGCCAAATTTAATAATTAAAGTGATGGCAGGCAACGGGATGTAAATGGTTACATTTATCGACTACGACAACTTTGACAAGCAAACAAATGCTCATTCATCTTTTCATAACAAACAACAGTCGGAGTAAACCTCCCGTAGGTTGTTGCAAACGGTAGACAGCCAATGCGGAGCTAAACATGTTTACTAACCATTTTGCGTTCAGCGCTTCTTTGTTTGGGCCTTGTTGTATGAAGTTTCAAAGCCAAAGTTTATGATGAATGGCACAGCAGCTGCCGGTGTTTGAGAAAAGTGTATGATGTGTCTCTGTTGTATAGACAGATTTAAAAAATGGAAGAGAAAAAGAACCTAAACTTTCTTTATACTAATGTATTGGGATCAACGAAGGTGAGAGACGGGAGTGGACACGACCACGTGGATGGTTTGCGGACCACTGGTTCAAAATGGTGGCTCAGGAACTGTCAGGCTTTGAAACAGTACCCAAGAGCAGACTGGAGCCGATGGTGAATTTAAGAGGTTTATTGGACAACAAACTAATAGGGAATGAATGAGCAGAGGGGGGTCGGGGCTTGGAGGGAGAGGTTGTGGGAGCTGGCTCCAGACAAAGGTGCAGACTGGCTGGGAGGACAGACATTGCTGATATTTGAACTTGAAACACAACCCTTCCTTCAGTGCTCCCTCAGAAGCCCTGCCAAATTTAAAATCTTGGAAATTTCTCCAGCGTTGAAACACCCTCGCCCTTGCCTGGTCATATAACTTTCTTCTCTGTTCATACTCTTCAGACCTTTTCCTCTTTGGCTGTTTCTCTGCCATTTCTCTATCTTCACAGTGCCTAGAGTCTAGCATGTTCCAATTCTGTAACAAATAGAATATAGAATGTTATCATTTAGCCAGCAAGCAGAATGCGTGCATTCTATTTATGCTGTTAGTGACGGCCATGCTCCAGTAGCAGTCCTGTAACCCCGCAGGAAACAGCCAATTGCAACCCTTGTTCACCGGTGTGTATGAAGAAATCGCTTTGTGTTAGTGCTGGTGAGTTACGCAAAGTAACATCCTGAAGCAGTGCCAGTGCATACAGCTCTGTAAACAGTGTTGTGCATGCATCCTTGTGTACAAAGCTACATTTCTCAAAATAGCCATAAAATAATATTTTTATTGGTTCTGTTGGGGTTTGGGGGTTATGTGATGATAATGCTCAGGCCACAGTGCTGTGTGGGTTCATGAGGTCTGCCATTTGTAGCACTTCCACATCCTCACCCTCCTCTCCTGATGCAGGTGCTGAAGGGATGCAAGATGCTGGCCATGTCAGTGTGTTCTATGGGTCGGATCCCTGGAGGCTACATCACCAACCACATGTACAGCTGGGTGGACCCTCAGGGCCAAAGCGTCTCCCCACCGCCTGACAGCCAGGAGGCCATTCAGAGGAAAGGGCACAGCATGGAGGAGAGGACGGTAAGAACAATGTGTGTGTGTATGTGTATGGTGGTGGTGGTGGTAAAAAAGAAAGGTTCAGGCAGCTGTGGTAGATGTATAAAATAAATAAGAAAAAAATAATCTTTCTAAATAAGCTAGCAGTTTTAAAGCTGGTGGGGACCACCCCAGAAGACAGCAAGGTGTTGATGATGTTGACCAATGTGGGACCCAGCGTTGGAAGTCGGCATTCGATCCTGTGTGCTGGTCAAGGCCTTTGCTTTTGACACTAGCTCAAGAACTTGAGCTGTTTTGAGCGGGGAGAAAGAGGAGAGGCAGTCCTTCGGTGTGAAGACATGTGAAGAGTTTGCATCCAGCAGCGGTAGTGTTGTTGGGTGGGAGGAGCTGGAAAGCTGCAGTTGCTGGTGGATGGTGGGCAGAGGCGGTTGATAGTGGAAAAAAGCTGTTTAGGTTGATGTGTTGGTTGCCAATGAGTGTAGAGTAATAGTTAGATTTTTTATAGTACCTCTCCAGCCTCCGCCCTGTGGCCTTCATGAGTTCAGCAGTGAACCAGGCAGCAGGACAAGAGAATGAGAGTCCAGACTACTTGACAGAGCCAGGTTGTAGTGATTAACCAAGTCATCAACTGTGCAGTTTGGGGTATAACTGTTAAGATGGCTTGCAAGGGTACCGGATAGTTTAGGTATACACGCTTGTTTGATGTTTCGATATGTAATGGTCCTTTTGACACACTTCCTGTGTGTGTGCACAGAAACAGAAACAAAGAACTCAGGCTTTACCTGAGGCTGCAGTTTCAGGACCGCAATCCAAGAGGACCGGAACTGCACGTCTAGGACCCATGTGGCTGTGCATGGCTAGGTGCCATGTTACTCTTGACAGCCCCCCGAAGCAAATTACCCTTACCACAACTATCACCAAGTGTGTGCCTAAACCTAAGTTATTGATTATATGCATGTCAACCGGTTAACCCTACAGCTGCGCACATTGTCCTCACAGCCAACGTGCTAGCAGACAGGGTTAATCTCCTATGTGTAGCTGTGCATTACCACCACCACTCCACTAGATGGCGCTGTTGCAAAAGAACTACAGTCGTAGAACTGCGGTACAGCCTTCGGTACTGCAGCTATATAATATTGGCTGCCACACCGACCATTGGTCGCTGCCACATAGACCACTGGTTGATACTACTAGGGGCTCTAAAGATTGTGGTCGCTGACACACGGACGACTGGTCGCTGCCAGGCTGGAAGGACCCTTTTTATTCCTTGTCACACAAATTGTGACTGTACACATTAAAAAGGGTCAGTTTCAAGTTTTTATACAGTCTATGGTTCCAAAGTATAGTGACCTTAGATAATTTAATTGTCGCAGCAAAAGGTGGCGCTACAAAGTATTAACTTAAGGGGGCTAAATAATTTTGCACTCCCAATTTTTCAGTTTTTTATTTGTTAAAAAGGTTTGAAATATCCAATAAATTTTGTTCCACTTCATAATTGTGTCCCACTTGTTGTTGATTCTTCACAAAAAATTACAGTTTTATATCTTTATGTTTGAATCCTGAAATGTGGCAAAAGGTTGAAAAGTTCAAGGGGGCCGAATACTTTCGCAAGGCACTGTATATTGCAGTTTGTGTGGTTACATCTACAGTAATAGCCTACATCTATCTATCTTTAGTCCTTGCCTAGAAGAAGGCCAGTGTTACCACCTGTGAATGAAAGTGTGTACATCTTTCTAGATCATAATAGAAATACTATATTATCGATTATGCCTCTTACTGTTGCACTGTAGGCCTACAGTATATTGCAGTTTGTGTGGTTGTAGCCAATCTACAGTAGGCTAATACATCAATCTAGATCATAATACTTTGATAAATATAGCCTACTATATTATGGATTATGCCTATATTTGTATTGTTACACTATTCTATTGCAGTTTGTGTGGTTAACCGGTGGTAATAAATCTTTGGTTCTTGCCTACAAGAAGAAGGCCGGTGTTGTCACTTGTGAAGGAAAGTGTGGTGAGTCATGATGACCACTTGTTGAATCCAAGCTGGACTGATTTCCAATTAGCCAAATTAAGTTTTCTTACAATTTCAATACTTTTTCCCCCAAAGATGCATTATCACAGAGGTTCACTACTGCATGTTTAAATTAGTGTGTAATTTCTATTAAGAGATATGAAAAATACATATAAAACCAGAAACAAAGAATGGGGCAAACTGTACCTCTCCATCCAATAGAATACTTCCTAATTTTAATAATTAAAGGTGCTGTTAAAAATATTATACCACAAATAGCATAATAACATAATCCTACAAGAAGAACTGATGGATAACAGTCTGGACATCAAAGAAAAACTAGAGATGAATTCCATCGTTTCAGACAAAAAGTGGAGACTATTATGTAGAGAGGGACATAAAACAACACTATAGCCCTACTTGGAGGGCATTTGAATCAGGGAAAAAACATTTCACACCATTTGTTTTCATTGCATCAAAATCTGGAAACATATTGAATCAGCGATGGCAGGGATGTGATCACACACATATTTTGCGACTGCCCAAAATTAGCAGAATATTGGCAAAACATACTAAATGAAATTAAAAATGTTAACATATAGAACTACCATTAGAACCATCTTGTTTCTTACTAGGAATAATACCAGAAGATGTGAAGCACAACTAGAATTCACTAAAGTAAAAAACAGAGAGCTGTCAGCTGTTAGCTGTGACTGCTACCAATGCTGCTGCAAAGTACTGCTCCATCAGCAATTTCAAATCCTTTAGCGCCACCTACAGGTTAAAGAATCAAATGCAACAGACTAATTCAGTTAAATATTAAATCAGCAATCAGTGTTGGACGGGCCCTCGCATGTGAAACGCATCAGATAGTGTTGCTCTGAATTTGGACACTGCACGAAATACTTAAATGTCACTTCCTGTGTCTTCTATGTGGTGCAAAGGAGCACCCAGTAATGATACATTATGTCCCAGTACATCATGTGTGAAACTAATTGTTAATCGCATAATGAGTGTCACACCGGGCTTACTGCCTGTTGCCAGTAGGTGGCGCTACGACTATAACTGAATTTTGGCATGTAGATGTGTTGGGGGCGGGACCAATCACATAAAGTTTGGTACAGATGTGAACATGTACACTTAACAACTTCCTGTTTTGTAGTGAATAATTGATATTCCACTCCATACCAGAGGCACCCCCGGTCGACCAAAACTCACCATTTGTAGCACGTGTATCATTGATGGGATAAGACTGTACAGCAAAAATTTGTCACACAGACTAATTCTCGAGGAGGGGTTCATTAAAGTGTGTAAATCGGCAAATGTACCAATTAAATCCAATCCTGTTGGTTGTTGACCCCTTGACGTGTGTTCAAAGTTTTCTATAACTTTTAGGCCGTCAAAAATGAGATAAATTTAGAGTTTTAGAGTCTGATAGCTTGGGGGAAAAAGCTGCTCATCCGTGCACATCCCGTGTTAGTGATGTTTCCAGTCAGGATGCTTTCTATTGCTCCCCTGTAAAAGCTGCCAAGAACTTGGCGTGGGAATTTGAAAGAAATACAGTCGTTTCTGCGCTTTCTTCACCAGCATATGAGATGTGAGATGACTGTGTCAGGTTCTCTGTGATGCTGATTCCCAGGAACCTGAAACTGTTCACCTGCTCCACCTCAGCACCGCTGATGTAGACAGGAGTGTGTAACTTTATGTCCTTCTTCCTAAACGATCAGCTCCTTAGGTTTGCTGACGTTGAGCCATAGGTCGTTCTCTGTGCATCACCACTGAAATCCGAAAACTCTACAAGAACCAACCCGTTCTCACTCCCACTCTCATCCTACATATAGACGCATGGGGATCCCTATAGTGTCATAGTTCAACACAGGGGCAAGCCCTGTAGCGTCAGTTTTTGACGACAAAGGACTGCATAAGGAGGTGGTTGGGGTGGATAAAGGGCCAGAACCCCGTCTTTGACCCAGTAGACCGGTGTTTGTGTCCTGTGTGAAACAAAAAGTCACCATAAATATTTTTAATTTAAGTTCTGTCAATTGCGTAAGTTTCAAGTGATAGTTAGTTAACTTACGTGTTAACTGATGTACGTAGTTATTTGAACCCAAACCATGATCTTTTCCTACCCTTAACCATCATTCTTCTTACCTACAAAGCTCTTAATGGTCAGGCACCATCTTATCTTAAAGAGCTCATAGTACCTTACTACCCCACCAGAGCACTGCGCTCCCAGAATGCAGGGTTACTTGTGGTTCCTAGAGTCTCCAAAAGTAGACTAGGAGCCAGAGCGTTCAGCTATCAAGCTCCTCTCCTGTGGAACCAGGTTCCAGTTTGGGTTCAGGAGGCAGACACCATCTCCACATTTAAGAGTAGGCTTAAGACTTTCCTCTTTGATAAAGCTTATAGTTAGGGCTGGCTCAGGTAGTCCTGAACCATCCCTTAGTTATGCTGCTATAGGCCTAGACTGCCGGGGGATTTCCCATGATGCACTGAGCTCCTCTCTCCTCTACTTTCTCTCCCTCTGTATGCAACCTTATCCCATTATTGCATGTTACTAACACAACTTCTCCCCTTTCTGGTAGTCTTGTGCTTTCTCGTCCCTCTCCTCTCTCCTCCTATCACTTCCTGCAGGTTTTCTGGCTCTGGAGCTGTGGAGTCTGGATCTGTGGCTGCGGGTCGCCTGCTGCCCCCGTGTTCCTGCTCGACACCCTCTACTGCAGCGACTGTTGTCGCTGGTCTTATTGTTATTATAATCATTAACATTACGATGGTTACCATTAACACTATTATAAATATCTGTACCATTTTTCATTTAGTTTATAGCAACATTACCTTCGCTGTCTGTACCTCTGTGTGTATATTGTGTAGGCTGCCTCCCTCCCCTCTCTCTCTCCTTACATCCTCTCTCTCTCTCTCTCTCTCTCTTTCTCTCTCTCTCTCTCTTTCACTCTCTTCTCTCTCTCTTTCTCTCTCTCTCTCTCTCACCCCAACCGGTCGAGGCAGATGGCCGCCCACCCTGAGCCATGGTTCTGCTCGAGGTTTCTGCCTCTTAAAAGGAAGTTTTTCCTTGCCTCTGTCGCCTAGTGCTTGCTCTTGGTGGGAACTGTTGGGCTTCTGTAAATATCATCACAGAGTACGGTCTAGACCTGCTCTTTTATGAAAAGCGCTGTGAGATAACTGTTGTTGTGATTTGGCGCTATATAAATAAAATTGAATTGAATTGAATTGAAGTAGTAAGTACTTTTTGTGCCTTAACCTAGCTAAATTGACACGTTTCACAGCTTTAATAATGTGCCGTTTCAAATGCCAATGTTTCGAAACGCTAGCGTTATTTTGAAAGTCTAACCGGATGTTTTATAATTATTGTTGTTATATTACTGAATTTTGCATATTTGTTGTTGCTAAGCATTGCTATCTCAGAGCCATAAACGTTTATAAATTACATTTAAGGAGTACCCAGGGCGTTAAAAGCGATGCCAAAGGACCTTGACCAAGCGTCAATATGTGACGAGTCGGGAGTGAGAATGTGTTTGTCTGTACAGCCTCCTGGACCATCAGACAACAATCTCCTACCGTCACCCTTCCCTCTATATGCATTAATCCGTCCTCTATAATCTATACATTCCACATTTGCATGAACCTCTAAATTACATATTGTTGTGGTGTGGTCCTTGCTAGTGAATCACCCGCTGTAGAGCCCTCAGGTCCTGGGCTGTTCACATGCCATGCCAGTTTCTAATGTTTACAGTCAGGATACTTGCTATTGCTCCTCTGTAAAAGGTAAGACATTTTGCCATCTGAAGTTTCCTTAAAAATACAGTATTTTCTACAGTATTTATTTTATTTTATTTTTTCCAGTATGGAGATGTGAGATGACCGTGTCAGGACCATGTCAGATTGATGTGGTTCTCCTGGATGGCAGCAGCTCTAAACATGTGCCAGTCTGTGCACTCAAAAAAAGTCCTGTAGAGCTGCTGTAAATTCATCTGTCCACACGTTTCACCCTTTTAATTAGGTGGGAGTAATTGGGCAGGAGAAGAAGGGAAATGTTATTAATTAGCGCCTGGTGGAATGGCAAACAGCAGCAACAAAAACACTGGTGAACTTTCTAGCAGATAGTGTTGTTAAACTTGACATCTGGGTAATGTTGTCCATCAACTTTGACTACGTTTGAGCACCAAACATTATTGATGTAAACATAGACCCTCTTCTCTTTTTACAGTCTTGTGTTCTGTCGGTATGGAACACAAAGTATTTTAATGAACATGGTTTCTACAGGGTGACAGTGAAAGTATTCATTTTGGGTTAGAAATGTTTAAGAACTCAGCTGTGGAGCGATTAGGCCTTAAAATTAGTTTATATAAATATGGTTCAGCATTTCTCATACAGTGCTCCACCCATGAACTGGATCAGGAAAACTACAGTATATCAGTCCAATAGAAGTTGATTCCAATTTACTCTGGTCTTCATGATAATTACATCAACAATTAGACAATATCCCAAAGTCCACTCTTCTCGTGGGATCAATGGTCTACTGAGGCAGACTAGAGTCGCTTTAGAGGCGGATTCATGGCTAATCCACAGGGCACAGCTGTGTCAATTCTGACTGGATGGCTTCATATACCACAGGGAGCATTTCAGAAGCAGTGCATTTGCCTGCCTGATTTTTGTCTTCTACCCTGGTTAAGTACTACTACTACTACTCTGTGCAGTCAAAAATCAACTCGCTGCATATTCTCCATGGAGCATAGTGGAGATCCGCTTCTGCCACGCTTCGCCGCATCTGATGGAATCCCATGCATTGTCTAGAATGGCTGTGATCAGCTTCGGCAGCTGCGTAGCAGCCCAGTAGAATCAAGCCTTGAAGATTGGTTCACGAATCAAACCAATGCAAGGATCAAACA